>NC_053023.1:124463928-124572485 GCF_003073215.2 Triticum urartu | reverse complement strand
GTGACGTTTATCGTCTCGTAGAGTAGTGCGCCCTCGTGATCCGTAGATCGATCTTGCATGCTTTGCTTTGTCCTCCAATATGTCTCACAGGTCAGGCGTATCTCCCCATGCCTTTTTATTTGAATGGCGTCGGGGTGGAGGCTGAGCTTTTGGCTAGAATGCCTCTCTATCGCGGCCACGAGGTGGCCGATCAGCCGTATCATACGCTTCCTCCTCCAGTCGGGGTAGTAACCTACACTTTGGGTAATTCTTGGAGGGGCGCTCGAGTTTATATTCCTCGGCCGCGAGGACTTCAGTCCACCTGTCAACTAGCAGATCTTGATCAGCTTGAAGTTGTTGCTGCTTTTTCTTCAGGCTATTTGCCATGGCCATAAGCCGGCGCTTGAAGCGCTCTTGTTCGACGGGATCCTCTGGTATGGCGAATTCATCGTCGCCGAGGCTTGCCTCGTCTTCGGAGGGGGGCATGTAATTGTCATCCTCCTCCTCTCCATCTGCCGCTCTCTCAGGAGAGCTGGCTCCTCCATCCTCCTGTTCTGAATCTTGCTGGAGGGGAATGTTGTTGTCTTTGGCACTATCCGAAGTGTTATTATCTCCTATGTCGGTATCACCACTTTTGCTTTGGCGGGACCTAGAGCGGCGCTACTGACGTCGGTGCTTGGGTTGCTTCTCGGAGGGGTCATCCTCCGCTATCTTATTGCCATTGCCTTCTTTGGGTGTATCCACCATGTATATGTCATATGACGAGGTGGCTTTCCAGTGCCCTATAGGCGCCGGTTCATGTTCGTCTCCTACATCGTCGTCCATACCGTCAATGTCTTCGGAGTCGAAGTCGAGCATGTCGGTTAAATCATCGATAGTGGCTATGAAGTGGGTGGTGGGTGGGTGTCGAATTTCTTCGTCGTCCGCATCCCAATCATGTTGGCCATAGTCCGGCCAGGGCTCTCCTAACAAAGAGAGAGACCTTAGTGAATTCATAATGTCGCCGAAGGGCGAGTGCTGAAAGATATCCGCGGCGGTGAATTCCATGATCGGCGCCCAATCGAATTCGATTGGCAGGGGCACGGATGGTTCGGGGTCCAAAAAAGAGTCCGGCACCTTGGTGTCATGGGCTTCGCAGAGGATTAGGCTGGTGTTCGGCTCGATCGCCATTGAGACTGCAGTCCCTGACGCGGTGTCTAGCCACCCGTCCTCGATTGGCGCAGTTGGCTCCGAGCTAAGGGTCCGAGCTGATGCGGGCGCAGCCTCTGGGGTACTGTTCGGCGGCAGAGCTAGGTCATACCCATCATGACAGTGCGACGCGCACGGCTGTGGCTCGAATCCGTCAAAGATCAAGTCTCCGCGGATGTCGGCCGTGTAGTTCAAATTTCCAAATCTGACCTGACGGCCAGGGGTGTGGCTTTCAATCTCCTCCGGATGGCCAAGCGAATTAGCATGCAGTGCAAAGCCGCCGAATACAAAGATCTGTCCGGGGAGAAAAGTCTCGCCCTGGACCACATCGCTATCGATGATACTAGGAGCCATCAAGCCTAACGGCGACGACACAGAGGAACTCTCAATGAAAGCACCAATGTCGATGTCAAAACCGGCGGATCTCGGGTAGGGGGTCCCGAACTATGCGTCTAGGCCGGATGGTAACAGGAGGTAGGGGACACGATGTTTTACCCAGGTTCGGGCCCTCTTGATGGAGGTAAAACCCTACGTCCTGCTTGATTGATATTGATGATATGGGTAGTACAAGAGTAGATCTACCACGAGATCAGAGAGGCTAAACCCTAGAAGCTAGCCTATGGTATGATTGTATGTTGTGGTTGTTGTCCTACGGACTAAAACCCTTCGGTTTATATAGACACCGGAGAGGGTTAGGGTTACACAAGGTCGGTTACAAAGGAGGAGATATCCATATCCGTATTGCCTAGCTTGCCTTCCACGCCAAGTAGAGTCCCATCCGGACACGAGACGAAGTCTTCAATCTTGTATCTTCATAGTCTAACAGTCCGGCCAATGGAGATAGTCCGGCTGTCCGGAGACCCCCTAATCCAGGACTCCCTCAGTAGTCTTTGTGGAAACCATCAAAATATGGCAATAGGAATGGTTCTATATCATAGAACCCCGTGGCTCCAAGTGGGCAGCTATGCCAGCCTTTAGATCCGGACCCCCGCTGAGGCTTACATCCTGGACCAATAAGGGTCCAGACTGGGGGTCAGTCTCTGAGGTGTTGCGGCTACAGAAACGTGTCAAGAGCATGATAGCAAAGGACATTACCCTTGCTGACGTAATCCAAGTGATGCTGATCCGCCGAGCACTTCCCTGCCAGAGGCGGCCCCTCAAGATGTGGGAGTTCAATCCGGAAGGGCAGCGCACCCTACAACAGTTCTACAGGACAACGCACAACGGGATCTGGAAACTGCTTTTTAAGAAGCAGAAATCATGGCCAAGGTCTTCAAACGACACCGGCCTCAACTGCAACCATCCATCCTCCGAGGTAAATTCTAAGAACTCCTAACACCAATATGCTTTGTTTAACCCAAGGTGCTAAGTGATCCCTCCCCAAAAAGGTCTGGATCAAGAAGGTGGAGCAGATCCGGTGTTCGGCTCCGCTCCCCGAAGATGCAGCCAATCCCTTCTAATGAGGATGCTGGTCCCGGCGCCATACCAGGCGCCGGTAAAGGACAATAAGAAGAAAAGAGAGGAGGGCACTTCGGACATAGTGTCCGAAGACGCTGATGCCCGGTCCTCTCACGAAGGTGACGATGACAACGAGTTGGAGGAAGAAGAAGAAGATCCTCCCCGCAAGGGCAAAACGAGGGAGGCCTCCGATGACCTGGAAGCCGAAGCATCCAAGAGGGACAAAATTACCCTCCCTGATGACTCGGAGTCAGACGCCGTGGCCCTCCCGGCGCATCGCCGCCGGACCAGGCCCAAAGCTGACTCGTAAGCAGCTCGGGATGCCTCACATATTGTTCAATTCTTTATGAACTATGATGATAACTCTAGGTTCTATTTTTTCTAGTCCGACACGCAGTCTCCCCCAACTATCTTCGTCCTCGGGGGATCTGCCATCGGAGATGATGGGGAGCGGGTCGCCTCCATTAGCCTCCCCGCTGCCTAAGGCGGATGATGCCGAGGTGTCGTCCCATAGGCCCTCCCCTGGCCTTGAAGAGATGCGGGGGCGATCTAACGGCGCCAGAGGGTAATACCTCGGCTATCGGAGGGCCAGGGAGGACGGTCCTTATGCAGACCGACGATGAGGGCCTCGGTCAATCCATCCCCCAGTCGTAGACTACTCCGAAGACCAGTATAGCCCTGAAGTTTAGTGAACGACCCCCTGCGAGAAAAAAGGGAGCGGCGAACTCTGCTAATCTGGAGGTGCCGATTACCACGACGGACGCTCTTCCAAGTGCATCCGTCCTGGACGAGCACCGCATCCTGATGCGTGCGGTGTCTGAGAAGATTCAGTCCGCTAAGAGCGGACTGAACAAAGCCTTCTCTAGCCTGCTAGCAGGCTTCGAGGTACACAATATAATTTTTTTTGATCTTTTTATGAGAAGTATTCCCATATATAGATAGTAGCCCCTGAGAGTCTATTCGCTTTTCTGAAAGAAAAGCGAGCAGAGGATCGATAATCAGTTGTTAGGTGGTAATATGCTATTTTATTTGAATTTCAAAACAGGCCTCTCTGTTAGCGGCGACTGCCCACTCAGCAGAGGTTTCCGAACTCAAACAGAAACTAGAGCGAGCCGATGAGGATCTAGTCCTTGTTAACACGCGGCTCGACCAAGCGCAAGGTCTAAGATACATCTTGCTGTATGCCTGTTTATCTCCGTGCTTCTGTGGAAGTTGAAGAGCTTTACTGTGCATGGTTGTACAGTTGGTGCCACCGCGGTGGAGACCCTTAGGGTGAGCTTGCTCAAGCCAAGGAACAGCTAAGGGTAAGCTAGGCGGCTGCTGACAAGGTGGCTGTGGACTTAATGGCCGAACAGGCCGCTCGGCGCCGTTTGGAGGAACGGGTGACTAAGGTGGAGCAGAAACTCAAGGAGACTGCCGCCAAGTGTGAGTCCCTGGAAATGGAAAGCAAAGCGAAGGTGACCAAACTCTCCAAGGCACTTCAAGATGCTTCAGAAGCACGGTCCGAATCCCACACAGTGCGCGAGGAAATCCGTCAAGCTGGTCAGATAGCAGCTGGTAAGACTTTTCTTTTACAAGCTAAATTTGGGGACCGGAAGTATGCCTTACTTAATCGACCGTGGAGTTCTCTAGATGCATATGCGGATCTGCCGATGTGTACTACGGCTGCCGCCCAATTCTTCTAGGCCCAGGAGGGGTACGAGTCGGAGAAGCTCTTCTGGTCGTAGTTTGTGGAGCAGGAGCGTCCCCTACTGCTAAATGACCAGATGGCACAATGGGCAGAGCTGCATAAGATGTCCAACGCGTCCATGAAGGACCTCATAGTCTGGTTGTGGCCTGCTGAAGCCGTTCCAGGCAGCTACTTCGGCCTCGTGCGACGTCTCGTCGACGCGCTGCCCCGGATTGACGCTGTCAAGAGGTGGTCCTGCATGGAAGGAGCGCGTATGGCTTTCTCCCATGTCAAGATGCACTGGGTGAAAATGAGTGCCGAAAAGGTGGCAGTTGAGGGTCCTCCCAAAAGCAAGGCCCACCGCACATTGGAGCGCTATTTTGAGGACGTGCTAAACGGTGCTCGCCTTATAGAGGGCCAATGCTCTAAGGACGCAGTGTTCGAATAAAAGTGGTCGAACTGTCCTGGGATTTGTTTATAAACTAAATGTTTTGTAATATGTTCATTCCTTGATTAAAAAATTTTATCCTCCTGTGCGGCCATTTATTATATCTGAGAGTTCCCAATCGTCGGCTTCAGCCCCCATGTAGATGCTACTGGGGCATTCGGAATTGCACATACTACACTTAACCCAACGTCTTGGTCCTTGAAGGAGGTGTTAGTGCGGCGAACCAGGCAATCAGACTATTCGGTTTTATTGATTTCACTTAGCTATAGGAGGTTGACAATGGGTCTATTAGGTATCCCCTAGTATGTACGCGGCTACCCTGATGCAGATGCGTTACATATGTGACCGGGAAATGGTCCTTCGTGTAATATGGAAAAATCGCTAAGGATTGTAATGAATCACCGAGTGGCTGACCAGCTCTTGCCGCATCATGACAGTCCGTTTTCGGCTTTCTCAACTGAGGTGCTTAACCAGACAAACCAGAAACACAATCGCAGTAGTTCTCTGAGGGAGTCCTGGATTAGGGGGTCTCCGGACAGCCGGACTATATCCTTTGGCCAGACTGTTGGACTATGAAGATACAAGATTGAAGACTTCGTCCCGTGTCTGGATGGGACTCTCCTTGGCGTGGAAGGCAAGCTAGGCAATACGGATATGCAGATCTCCTCCCTTGTAACCGACTCTGTGTAACCCTAGCCCCCTCTGGTGTCTATATAAACCGGAGGGTTTAGTCCGTAGGACAACATACAATCATGCCATAGGCTAGCTTCTAGGGTTTAGCCTCTACGATCTCGTGGTAGATCAACTCTTGTAATACTCATATCATCAAGAACAATCAAGCAGGACGTAGGGTATTACCTCCATCAAGAGGGCCCGAACCTGGGTAAACATCGTGTCCCCTGCCTCCTATTACCATCCGCCTTAGACGCACAGTTCGGGACCCCCTACCCGAGATCTGCCGGTTTTGACACCGACATTGGTGCTTTCATTGAGAGTTCCACTATGCCGTCACCATAAGGCTCGATGGCCCCTTCAATCATCAGTAACGATGCGGTCCAGGGTGAGGTTTTTCTCCCCGGACAAATCTTCATATTCGGCGGCTTCGCACTGCGGGCCAATTCGCTTGGCCATCTGGAGCAAATCGAGAGCTACGCCCCTAGCCATCAGGTCAGATTCAGAAACTTGAACTACACTGCCGACATCCGCGAAGACTTGATCTTCGACGGATTCGAGCCCGTGTCAGGTGCGCCTCACAGTCACGACGAGCATGACGTATCTCTGCCGTCGAACAGTATTCGGGAGATCGCATCTGCAACTACTTCGGCCGTCAATCCAGAGCAAATTGCGCCATCCGAGAGCGGAGGGATAGACCCCGCCATGGAGGCCGCACTCTCAGTGGCGATAGAGCCGGATACTGACTTCACCACTTACGAGAGCCATGTCGCCGAACCACTGGATTCGTCTCCGGCCACGGACTCCGAGCCACCTGCATCCGCGCCCATCGAATCCGACTGGGCGCCGATCATGGAATTCACCTCCGCGGATATCTTTCAGCACTCACCTTTCGGCGATGTGCTAAATTCATTAAGGTCTCTCTCCTTGTCAGGAGAACCTTGGCCGAGCTATGTCTGGCTAGAATGGGATGAGGACGACGAAGAAATTCGCTGTCCACCCACCACCCAGTTAGTAGCCGCTATCGACGATTTAACCGACATGCTCGACTTCGACTTCGAAGACATCGATGGTATGGACGACGATGCAGGAGATGAAAAGGAATCACCGCCCATAGGGCGCTGGACCGCCACCTCACCATATGTTATATACATGGTGGACACCCCCAAAGAAGGCAATGGCGATGAGACAGCGGAAGGTAACCCCTCCAAGAAGCAACCCAAGCGCCGACGTCAGCGGCGCCGCTCTAAGTACCACCACAGCAAAAGTAGTGATACCGGCACAGGAGATAATAACACTCCAGATAGTGCCGAAGACAACCACAATCCCCTCCAGCACGATGTAGAGCGGGAAGATGAACAAGCTAGCCCTCCAGAGCAGGCGGCGGATGGAGAACCAGAAGAGGACAATTACATGCCCCTCTCCGAAGACGAGGTGAGCCTCGGCGATGAAGAATTTATCGTACCTGAGGATCCCGTCGAGCAGGAGCACTTCAAGCACCGACTTATGGCCACAACAAGTAGCCTGAAGAAAAAGCAAAAATAGCTTCAAGCTGATCAAGACTTGCTAGCAGACGGATGGACCGAAGTCCTTGCGGCCAAGGAATACGAACTCGAGCGCCCCTCCAAGAGTTACCCAAAACGCAGGTTGCTACCTCACCTCGAGAAGGAAGCGTTGAAACCTCCATCACCAGTGTACAATGCGTCTGACCGGCCACCGCGTGGCCGAGCCAGAGAGGCGTTTCAGCCTGAAGTTCAGCATGCACCCCACCGCCACTCAATGAAAACTAACAAGGCCCGGGGCAACACACGGGACCTGTGAGACGTATTGGACAGCAGGGCAAAACTTGCAAGGTCAATATATGGGTCACGGGCACGCGCGCCAACACGGGACGATGATTGTCGCGCTGGATACACCAAAGGTAAATCTGGCCGGGCCGAATACAGCAGACAAGACTCATATGAACTGCGTCCTGATATAGCCCGACACAGAGGCGCCGCACACCCCCTATGCTTCACTAATAAAGTTATGGATCACGAATTCTCGGAGGGTTTTAAACCCGTAAATATCGAAAATTATGATGGTACAACAGATCCCGCTGTATGGATTGAGGATGTCCTCCTTCACATCCACATGGCTCGCGGCGACGATCTACATGCCATCAAGTACCTCCCACTCAAACTCAAAGGACCAGCTCGGCATTGGCTGAATAGCTTGCCAGCAGACTCCGTCGGCAGTTGGGAGGATTTGGAAGATGCATTAATTGACAACTTCCAGGGCACTTATGTGCGACCACTGAATGCTGATGACTTGAGCCATATAACTCAACAACCAGGGGAATCGGCCAGGCAATTGTGGACACGGTTCCTGACCAAGAAAAACCAAATTGTCGACTGTTCGGATGCAGAGGCCCTAGCGGCATTCAAGCATAACATCCGCAACGAGTGGCTTGCCATCCACCTCGGCCAGGAGAAGTCGAAGTCTATGGTAGCCCTCACGACACTCATGACCCGCATTGTGCGGGCGAGGATAGCTGGCTGGCTCGCAGCAACAAGACATCAAGGAATCCGGGCACTTCGGATACCAAAGATGCCAACGGCAGACCACGTCGTAACAGACCAAAGCGCCGCAACAACGGCGATAACAACGATGATACGGCAGTCAATGCTAGATTCAGAGGTTCTAGATCCGGTCAGCGGAAAAAGCCATTTAAAAGAAGTACTCCGGCTCCGTCCAGTTTGGATCGCATACTGGATCACTCGTGTCAAATCCACGGCACCCCCGACAAGCCAGCCAATCACACCAACAGAGAATCCTGGGTGTTCAAGCAGGCCGGCAAGTTAAATGCCAAAAACAAGGACAAGGGGCTGCATAGTGATGACGAGGAGGAGCCCCGGCCGCCGAACATGGGAGGACAGAAGGGGTCCCCCCCACAAGTGAAGACGGTGAACATGATATACGCAACCCACATTCCAAGAGGGAGCGGAAGCGTGCACTAAGGGACATCTATGCGATGGAGCCCGTCACCCCAAAGTTCAACCCATGGTCCGCTTGTCTGATCACCTTTGATCGCAGGGACCACCCCACTAGTATCCGTCATGGCAGATCCGTCGCACTGGTCCTAGACCCCATCATCGGCGGATTTCACCTCACTCGAGTCCTTATGGATGGCGGCGGCAGCCTGAACTTGCTCTATCAGGGTACAGTGCGAAAAATGGATATCAATCCCTCGAGGATCAAACCCACCAAAACCACCTTTAAGGGCATCATCCCAGGTGTAGAGGCCATTGCACGGGCTCAATCACACTGGAAGTGGTCTTCGGATCACCGGACAACTTCCAAAGCGAGGAGTTAATCTTTGATATCATCTCGTTTTGCAGTGGCTATCACGCACTGCTCGGACAAATAGCATTTGCAAAATTTAATGCAGTACCGCATTACGCATACCTCAAGCTCAAGATGCCAGGACCTAGGGGGGTCATAACAGTAAATGGAAACACAGAACGCTCGCTCCGCATGGAAGAGCACACTGTGGCCGTCGCAGCAGAAGCACAAAGCAGCCTTTTAAGGCAAACCACTAATTCGGCGTTACAGCCCCTGGACACCTTCAAGCGAGTCCGGAGTAAACTGCAACAGGATCGCCTGGCACGTTCAGAGCTCGCCTAGCAATTCGGCCCCCGTCCTAGTCCCAGTCAAGCAACAAAATCTGTGCCGCACATACATAATTACGCACTAAAAATACCATGGACATAGGTGGGGGCACGATCAAGGCACGTCCCACAATGCGGCTCAACCACCCTAGGGGCTGTATACCTTTATCATTTCTTTTCTCTTTCAGGGCCTAACTCTCTGGAAGCCCTTTCCAGCAGTACGATCGCCGGACACATTACGGGAAGGAACAACCAAGGCGGCAAGAAGCTAAGATGTACACGGGAACCCCTAGGTGGTCTCTAATAATAATTGATATACCTGCTTTCTACTATCCATATGCAGCTTGCCCTTGGATAGGACATTTCGAATAGTCCTACTTTCTGCTTATTGCACTACTTGTACCAGTACGCTTCAACGTATTATTTAAATAACAATGCATAACATTAGTCTATTATTGCATTATTTATCCTTTTTTTCTTATATGTCTATTTACGACAATTCGCACCCGTACATTCGGGTACAGTCAGTACGGCAGGGGCTTTCGTTTACCCATAATACGGCGCGAGACGTCCGAACACTTTCGACAGTGCGGCACCCCAAACTTATAGCACTATATGCATCGGCTCCGAATCATGTCTTGGGTCAATATTTGGGTTTGCCTGGCTCTCATGCTTTGGTACCTTACGTTCCGCTATATCGGCTAAGGTAGCGGTGGGAGAACTACTGCGATTGTGTCCCAGTTCTTCCGGACGAGCACGTTAGTAGAGAAAGCCGAAAACTGACTGTCATGATAAGGCGAGAGACTGGTCGCTGTTCGAGAGGTCTCAGGTCCTTAAAGACTTTTTCCGCTTTGGGCGAGGAGTCGGCCTTGCCCAGCTTAGGCGTGTATAGCGCCCCAAATTCGCCCTTTTGGATACTAGGGGCTTCGCCAAGATTTAAAATTGTAGACTTCTATGGCTAAGTGAGAGTGATAAAGCCTTATAGTCCGATTGCCTGGTTCGTTGTGCTGAACACCTCCGTTGATGGACCCAAAATTGGGGTAAAGAGTGCTTAGGTTTATCCCAAACACCCCAGTACTAGTTACATGGGGGCAGAAGCCGACGACTGGCCAAATCTCAGATTTTATAAACGGCCGCACAGAAGGTAATATTTTAAATTAAAAAAAAGTGTTGCATAGCGCAGATGAACTTGTTTCACATTATAAGATCACATGAGCATGTTCATTCAAAAATTACATCCCTGGCACATTCATCCGCCATAAGGTGGGAACCCTTCAGGACACTCATAATACATCTCGGGGCAGCGAAGCTCCTTACCCTCCGATGGCCCCTCCTTCACCAGCTTCATGGCGTCCAGCTTCGCCTAGTGCACCTTCACCCGGGCAAAAGCCCTGCGCACCCTCGATGCAGATGGACCGCTTTATGACTTCAAGCCATGGGAAGGCATCCAGAAGCCGCCTCGCCAGACCGAAGTAGCTGCCGGACAGGGGCTCGCCAGGCCACATCCGGACTATAAGGCCCCTCATGGCCTGTTCGGCTGCCTTGTGAAGCTCGACCAGTTTCTTCAGCTGGTCACTCAAGGGCATTGGGTGTTCGGTCCGAGTATATTGAGCCCAGAACAACTTTTCCGTCGACCTCCCCTCCTCAGCTCGGTAAAACTCCGCGACATCTGGTACACTGCGGGGAAGATCTGCGAACGCTCCTGGAGAGCTCCAAACTCGGGTAAGAAAAATGAAAGTTTCCTTCACATGCTTGCTTTGCATAATGAATGCCTTACCCGCTGCTATCTTCTTCACCGCATCAATCTCCTGGAGGGCCTTGTGGGCTTTAGCCTTAGCGCTCCAGGCACTTTCAAGAGCCTGCGCGAGCTCGGACTCTCGTGTCTTAGAGTCAAGCTCCAAGGACTCGTGTTTTTTGGCGAGAGCCTCGAGCTCTTGCTGCACCTCGCCCACTCGGGCTTCTTGCTTCTCTCGCTTGATGCGCTCCTTGGTCGCTTTGTCTTCAGCCTCGGACAGCACCTTCTTCAGGGTCGCCACTTCTGTCGTGGCCCCTGGCAAATTCATGATGATCCTATTATTTTACAACCGAACTTCTTTTCAAAGCGTAGACAAGGTATTGCTTACCTTTGCTCTCCTCGAGCTACCTCTTGGTAAGGCCGAGCTCGTTCTTGGACCGCTCTAGGTCTTGCTTCAGTGCAGAGACCTCTGCAGTACGTGCGACAGCGGCCAGCAGTGAAGCCTGCACATACACATAGACATATTCTGATTAGACTCCTGAGTCATCATGTGATCCTCTATTCGGCCTTTCTTCTTGAATGCCGAACAGAGCATCAGGGGCTACTATGTATGCGGTAATATTTTCCTATATTTTGATTGCTTACCTCAAAACCTGTTAGAAGGCTGGCGCAGGCTTCGGTCAGTCCGTTTTTGGCGGACTGAACTTTCTCGATCACCGCACTCATGATAGTGTGGTGCTCTTCGTCAATGGAAGCGCCACGAAGCGCTTCCAGCAAGTTGTCCGGTGCCTCTGGATGGACAGAGGACATCGGCACGGGAGGCTGGCCCCCCTTAACGGGGGATCGCCTGCCGGAGTCTGGAACCATCGAAGGTTCCTGCGCAGTGTTCGGCTGGGGGCCGAACTCGGAGCCCATGGGAGTTTTGCTCCCTTTGTACCTAGGGGCTGGGAGGTCGCCTCGAGGCGCCCCTAGGACCACCTCCCCTCGGCTCAGTGCCTTTCGAGACAACACCTCGACGTTGTCTGTAGGGCGAGGGGTGGGGGCGGTCGAAAGAGAACCACTGTTCATATCCTACGAGTCCAATGAACCGCTCAACGAGGATACGTCGAGATGAGCTCGGGACAGACTGCATAGTCATGTTCGGCATGCGAAGAAGTAGTGCAATAAAACATACCATGAATTACTATGGTGTTCGGATACTTACGACTTTGCTAGGGGCTTGACCCTGGGTAGCCACTCCTCGCCGCTGTAGGCGGCCGTCGTGGAGCAGTCCGGAGGGACGGTCCTTCCCTTCTTGGACCCTTCGGCCTCCCCGGTTGGGTCGGCCTTCCTTTTCTTGTCTCCCCCGGCTGGGGGGAGAGAACTTTCCTCCTCCTCCTCGTTTTCGTGGGAGGAGTGCGCGTCGGAGTCGTCGGACGATGAGTCCGATACAACCTTGCGCCGGAGACCCTTTCGGGTCCCCATGGCCTTCTTCTTGGTCTTCTTCGCCGGCACCTCGTAAGGTGCCGGAGCCAGCATCTCCGTTAAGAGAGCATTCACGGGATCTTCCGGCAGGGGGGCTGGGCAATTGAGCTGCTCCACTGTCTTTATCCTGTCATGTTAATGGCATGGGAGCTTAGATCCCGCACATCATTTAACTGGGGCAAATAAATACCGTGTGAGATACAAAAACTTACCGGATTGGCATGGCGCTTTGCGCTGAGTCCGCGGTCCTCGGTGAGGGAAGGAGGTACCTCGGCGCCCTTGAACAGCACCCTCCAGACATCCTTGTGTGTCGTGTCGTAGAGTTCTCGCAACGTCTGGTGCTGGGCCGGGTTGAACTCCCACAAATTGAATGCCCGTTGTTGACACGGGAGAATCCAGCGAAAGAGCATGACCTGGACCATGTTGACGAGCTTGATTTTCTTGCTCATCATGTTCCTGATGCAGGTCTGGAGTCTGGTCAGCTCTATCAAAGAACCCCAAGACAGGCCCTTCTCTTTCCAGGAAGTGAGCTGCGTGGGGATTCCGGATCAAAATTTGGGGGCCGGCACCCAGTTGGTGTCGCGTGGCTCGGTGATGTAGAACCACCCCGATTGCCACCCCTTTATGGTCTCCACATAGGATCCTATGAGCCAGGTGGCGTTAGGCATTTTGCCCACCATGGCGCCTCCGCACTCTGCTTGCTGGCCGACCACCACCTTCGGTTTAACATTAAAGTTCTTCAGCCACAGGCCGAAGTGAGGTCTGATGCGGAGGAAGGCCTCGCACACGACGATAAACGCCGAGATGTTGAGGATGAAATTGGGGGCCAGATCATGAAAATCCAGCCCGTACTAGAACATGAGCCCGCGGACAAACGGGTGGAGGGGAAATCCCAGTCCACGAACGAAGTGGGTAAGAAAAACTACCCTCTCATGGGGTTCGGGCGTAGGGATGAGCTGCCCTGCATCTGGCAGCCGATGCGCGATATCTGCAGCTAGATATCCGGCTTCCCATAACTTTGTGATGTTCTCTTCCGTGATGGCGGAGACCATCCACTTGCCTCCCGTTCCGGACATGCTTGGAGTGGTTTGAGAAGAAAGACGCGAACTTGAGCGCTGGAGCTCGAGTGTGTAAGAATGGGTAAGCAATGAGGAAGAAGGCGTGGCTAAAAAGGGGTGAATCTGTGTCCCTTTATAGGGGCGAAAGAGGCAATGCGCCTCCCCACTTGCCTGGTAAAATCGCTTATTCCCCAAGCGTCGTAATTGATCTCGCGGTTGGGTTGCCCACGTCCGTATTGATGAGAATCCCGTAATAAGGGGGACACGATCTCTGCTTTGACAAGACGTGTCAAGAAAACCTCCTCGCGATATGTGCGGTGCTGGTTGAGAAAAACGGTTCGAATAATGACCGGGCCATGACATGATGTCATGGTGTCAAAACGTGTCAGCAGATTAGATTTGTGGAAATATTATTCTCTCTACGGTGGTGTGTGGAACTTGTTTTGCAGAGTCGGACACTATCCTTGTGTTCAAAATATTCCATGGAGTATTCGGAGGAGGAACCCCCCTTGCAATGCCGAAGACAAAACTGCACGCCGGACTCATCGTCATTGAAGCCTGGTTCAGGGGCTACTGAGGGAGTCCTGGATTAGGGGGTCTCTGGACAGCCAGACTATATCCTTTGGCCGGACTGTTGGACTATGAAGATACGAGATTGAAGACTTCGTCCCGTGTCCGGATGGGACTCTCCTTGGCGTGGAAGGCAAGCTAGGCAATACGAATATGTAGATCTCCTCCCTTGTAACCGACTCTGTGTAACCCTAGCCCCCTCCGATGTCTATATAAACCGAAGGGTTTAGTCCGTAGGACAACAAACAATCATACCATAGGCTAGCTTCTAGGGTTTATCCTCTATGATCTCGTGGTAGATCAACTCTTGTAATACTCATATCATCAAGAACAATCAAGCAGGACGTAGGGTATTACCTCCATCAAGAGGGCCCGAACTTGGGTAAACATTGTGTCCCCTGCCTCTTGTTACCATCCGCCTTAGACGCACAATTCAGGACCCCCTACCCGAGATCTGCCGGTTTTGACACCGACATTCTCCCTTTACTACCCTAGCCTATCAGACAGAACATAAGGTAGCAATCACAGGAGCCGGGCAACCCAACTATTGACCTAAGACATGATTCGGAGCCGATGCATATAATGCCGAGCTCGGGACGCCTAATTGTGTTGTAAAGCTGTTCGGACTTTTGTTTGGCAACACATATGTTGCCGTATAGAGCCCCTGGCAATTTTATGTCGAGGTGTGTACGTGGGACCACTTACCACGCGGAATAAAAATGTTATCGAATAAGAATTTTGGTTCACTGAAATCTGATTGACACGTCAAAACATAATGTTACAGAAGGTACCATAATCACCAAGGCCATTTTACATGCCGGGGGTCTAGGGCTAAGGGAAAATCTCTATACAGGTTCTTGAGCTAAGTTGTGGTCTTCCTGCCGCACGTCTGCGCCGCTTTTCACCCAAATAAGAAAGATTTCTTTAAAGGAATGGTCTTCGGCCATGTATACGGAACCAGGCTCAGAAACAGTCCTCGTGGGTCCGAAGAATGAGTAGGTTTTGATTCACCTGTGGTAAAAAGGAAAGGATGATTAAAGAAAGGGCAAGGCCGTATATAAGGTCGAACATTTGTATAGGCTTGTCCATATATTGCCTCCGTCGATGCCCAAGGTATTTTGAGTGCATAACTGTACATGCGCGGTACGAATTCTGCTGATGTGCGTGGCGGTCGACGGAGGCTAGGCTGCTAATCTAGCCCTGAAGTTACCGGACTGTCGGTATGTAGAACTGACCGGTCCTGCATGGGGAAGTCCGATGGCCTAATAGCCAAGGGGCTCTGCGGCTTGATAGGGCCGCTTTGTACTTCGGCCGCAATGGCCGCTGTATGCTCCTCAGTACGGAAGGAGCGCTCCATGTTTCCATTGATTGTAATGACGCCACGTGGACGGGGCATCTTGAGCTTCTAATAGGCGAAATGTGGGACCGCATTGAAGCAGGCAAAACAAGTTCGTGCGAGCACTTCGTGATAGCCGCTGTGGAAGGGGACGATGTTGAAGATCAAGTCTTTACTTTGGAAGTTGTCCGGCGAGCCGAAGACTACTTCCAGCGTGATTGAGCCCGTACAGCGGGCCTCTTTTCCAGGTATTACTCCTTTGAAGGTAGTTCTAGTGGGTTTGATTCTTGACGGATCAATACCCATTTTGCGGATAGTGTCTTGATAAAGTGGATTGAGACTGCTGCTGCCATCCATGAGGACTCGCGTAAGATGGAATCCCCTGATGATTGGATCGAGGACCAAAGCTGTGAACCTCCATGACGGATACTGGTTGGGTGGTCCTTTCGATCAAAGGTGATCGAACAAGCCTACCATGGGTTAAATTTGGGGGCGACCGGCTCCATGGCATAGACGTCCCGTAGTGCACGTTTGCGCTCCCTCCTAGGGATATGTGTGACATATATCATATTCATTGTTTTTACCTCAGGGGGAAATTGCTTCTGTCCCCTTGTGTTCGGCTGACGATGCTCTTGGTCATCGTCGTCGCTTGGCGACCCCTTTCCCTTGTGTTCGGTGTTAAGCTAGCCGACTTGTTTGAAGACCCAGCAATTTCTGTTGGTATTATTGCCGGGTTTATCGGGGGTACCATGAATCTGGCAAGGCCGATCAAGTATTCTGTCTAGACTGGATGGGCCATCTCTGTTTGCCTTGAATGGCTTTTTCCGTTGACCGGGTTTGGAGCCGCTGAATCCGGCGTTAACCGCCGTGTCTTGCGTTCCTTCATTGTTTTTTCTATGCTTATGCTTGTCGTGTCGTGGCTTGCCATTGCCGTCCCTGGTTTCGGAGGTACCAGGGTCGCTGGTGCTATTGCTTCTACGAGCGAGCCAGCTATCTTCTCCCACGCAAAAATGGGTCATAAGTGCGGTGAGGGATGCCATGGACTTTGGCCTTTCTTGGCCGAGATGTCGGGCGAGCCACTCGTCTCGGACGCTATGTTTGAAGGCTACAAGGGCCTCTGCGTCCGGACAATCGACAATCTAGTTCTTTTTTATTAGGAACCTTGTCCAAAGCTGTCGGGCCGATTCCCCGGGTTGCTGGATTATGTGGCTAAGGTCATCAACATCTCGGGGCCTAACATAGGTACCTTGGAAGTTGTCTCTGAATGCATCCTCCAGTTCCTCCCAGCTACCGATAGAATTTTCTGGTAGACTGTTCAGCCAGTGTCGTGCTGGTCCCTTAAGTTTGAGGGGAAGGTATTTGATGGCGTGGAGATCATCACCGCAAGCCATGTGAATGTGGAGAAGAAAGTCTTCAATCCATATTGCAGGATCTGTTGTGCCGTCGTATGATTCTATGTTCACGGGTTTGAACCCTTCAGGGAACTCGTGCTCCATCACCTCATTGGTGAAGCATAGGGGGTGTGCGGCGCCTCTATATCGAGCCATGTCATGACGTAGTTCGGATGGAGTCCGTGTGCGGTTTTCAGCCCGGGGTTGGTTGTGTTTCTTGCACCAGGCTTGATATCCCTTCTCTTGCACCAGAGCACGCCCCCGTGATCCGTAGATTGACCTGGTCTGACCTGCCCTATTTTCCAAGTCCTGTCGTAGGTCATATGTGTGTCTCCGAGCTGTTGTTTCTCTGCTTTTACGGCAAGGTGGAGTGGGCTGGTGTTCGGCTTGAGTTACTATTATGCCCTGGCCACGTGGTGGTTGGTCCGGTCAGGCAGCCGCATTGCGTGCGGGCGGTATGGGCTCCAGCGCCTCGTCATCGAATTGGGGTAGCACCTTACGCTTCGGGTGACTCTTTGTTGGGCGTTCGAGTCCGTACTCTTCGGCCGCCAGGACATTAGACCATCTGTCGTTGAGAAGATCTTGGTCAGCATGAAGCTGTTGCTGTTTCTTTTTTAGGCTTCTAGTCGTAGCTATTCGCCGGTGCTTGAAGCGCTCTTGTTCGAGGGGTTCCTCTAGAACGATAAAATCTTCATCGTCGAGGCTCACGTCGTCCTCGGAGAGTGGAAGATAGTTGTTGTCCTCCGAGTCTTCGTTCCCTGCTTTCTCGTCGGGATCAATTTGCCCGTCCTCCTGATCATCATGTTCGGATGTTGGTTCAATGGGGTCTTCGGCGTCCTCCGGAGTATCATTGTCTTCGGTGCCGGTATTGCTGTTCTTGCCGCTACACGATTTAGAGCGGCGCCGCTGACGTCGACGTTTCGGCGGTATCTCCGGAGGTTCGTCCTCGACTGGGCTTTTCTCATCATCGCCGTCGCCGTTTTTGGGTGTATCCACTATGTATACGTCATACGAGGAGGTGGCCGTCCAACGTCCAGTGACCGGCGGGTTTTGGGCTTGTTCCTCTCTGGCATCATCGTCCATACCGTCGATGTGTTCTAAGGCGTAATCAAGCTTGTCGGTTAGGTCCTTGACAGTGGCTATGAAGTGGGTGGTGGGTGGGAAGTAAAATTCCCTATTTCCAGCCCCTAGTCCGGGCTGGGCGTGGTTCAGAAGCGGTTCCTCTGTGATGATGAGGGATCGCATTAGGTCCAAGGCCCCATTTAAGAGCGGGGTTTGGATATGGTCGGAAGTTTCTGGGCTGAGCTCGCATGACGTGGGCCTCCATGGTACGGAAGTAGTATCCGGAGAAGAGTTCAGCCTTGCAATGATTGCCGGAGACACTATTCTTTCGGTGTTGAGCTCTAAGGCCGTAGAGAGTCCGGCAGGCTCTAGACTCCCGTCTTCGGACCTGATGACACACTCCGGATCTAAGGCCGGAGCGGTGGTTGAGTCCGCGAACCCTTGGAAGATCAACTCTCCTCGGATATCAGTGACATAGTTCATGTTTCCAAAACTGATCTGGTGACCAGGGGCGTAGCTGTCGATCTGCTCCAGGTGGCCAACCTAGTTGGCCCGCAGTGCGAAGCCGCCGAATACAAAGATCTGGCCGGGGAGAAAAATCTCCTTCGCGATAGTATTGTTGTAGATGATTAATGGAGCCATCAAGCCTTTTGACGACGACACTGTGGAACTCTCAATGAAAGCACCAATGTCGGTGTCAAAACCGGCAGATCTCGGGTAGGGGGTCCCGAACTGTGTGTCTAAGGATTGATGGTAACAGGAGACAAGGGACACGATGTTTACCCAGGTTCGGGCCTTCTTGATGGAGGTAATACCCTACGTCCTGCTTGATTGACTTTAATGAGTATAAGGGTTACAAGAGTTTATCTACCATGAGATCATAATGGCTAAACCATAGTTGCCTAGCCTGTATGATTATGATTATCTCTATGGACTAAACCCTCCGGTTTATATAGACACCTGAGGGGGCTAGGGTTGTACAGAGTCGGTTTACAGAGAAAGGAATATTCATATCCACACGCCAAGCTTGCCTTCCACGCAAAGGAGAGTCACATCCGTACATGAGGAAAGTCTTCTATCTTGTATCTTCACGGCCTATTAGTCCGGCCCATGTTGCATAGCCCGGATGCCCGAGGACCCCGTAGTCAAGGACTCCCTTAGCCGTGGCAAGGAGAAACTGGTATGAACTTGACTTGTTCTGTCTATGTAAATATGTTTAACCTAGTATCCAGGCTTCAGCCCATTTTGATTAAACATGTTTGCAATGACAATTAGAGATTATAGTTTCTCATGCCATGCATAAGTAGCTGGGAGTGGATAATGATTTATCTTGTATATCAACATAGCGTTAAAATGATTGTGATGTAGTATGATGATATGGTATCCTCCTCTAAATGTTCGAGTGGCTTGACTTGGTACATGTCTATGCATGTAGTTGAATCAAAACCAACATAGCCTCTATAATATTTATGTTCATGGTGATCATATCCTACTCATGCTAGTGTCCAATGTTACTTATGCATAATGCCTGGTTATGATCATTGTTGCTCTCTAGCTACCGCTTCCCAGTCTTAAATTGCTAGCATTCGCCTGTACTAAGTGGGAATTCTGCTTGTACATCAAAAACCTTGAACCCAAATTTATTCCAAATGAGTCCACCATACCTACCTATATACAGTATTACCCTGCCGTCCTAAGAAAATTTGCATGTGCCACCTCTAAAAACTTCTAAAAATTATCCGCTTTGTGTGCCTGGATCGTTCATGGAATGACCGGAGGTGGTTGATATCTTCCGTGCTAAGCATGTTATCCTCAGGTCAAGTGTTTATTCACTCGCCATCGCATGAGGAAATGGGCGGTAATAGGGATGCCCAGTCCCAAACTACAAAATACAAAAAGAGTTCATCTCTTGAATAATCAAACAAAAAACTCCCAATGGAGTCAAAACCTTTACTTTCCGCTTGGGAACCGCCACTAGCGTGCTTAGCACGGAAGATGTTGATAACTGATGGTCGTGAAGTGAATAAGAAGGGTGCATGTCTCAAAATAATCATTTATCTATGTTTTCAAAACTTGAGCTCTGACACCTATGCAAATCACTGCTTCCCTCTGTGAAGGGACCTTCTATTTACTTTTATGTTTTGTCATCACCTTCTATAAACAAGCGCCAGAGACTGAGTTGAGCACTGCAGTCATGATTCATGCATTGTGTATAGCTAATGTTGGGTGCATCATGATTGGATCTTTTCTACCATGAATTACAATGTTTAGTCGCTGCTTGAACTTCGGAGGTGCTCTGCATTATGTTTTGCGGTCTCAGAAAGGGCTAGCGAGATACCATTATTGTCGTATTATATCATGATTGTTTTGACAACGTGTTGTTGTTTGAGATATCTTATTATTGCTCGCTAGCTGATTATGTCATTGATATGAATCATTATAATCTTTAAGAGTTATTGTTGACACGGTTATTTATAATGTTGGCTGAAAACCTGGATGCGGTTTAAGCTTATTTATGCAAACAAGAGCAAAAGAGTCGTAAAAGTTTTTCATTTCTCAGTTTCAGTTTATCAACTGAATTGCTTGAGGACAAGCAAAGGTTTAAGCTTGGGGGAGTTGATACGTCTCCAACGTATCTACTTTTTCTCACGATTTTCCTCTTGTTTTGGACTCTAATTTGCATGATTTAAATGAAACTAACCCCAGACTGACCCTGTTTTCAGCAGAACTACCATGGTGTTCTTTTTGTGCAGAAATAAAAGTTCTCGGAATGGAACAAAACTTTTTGAGGATTTTTTATATCAATAATAAGAATTACTGGAGCCAAGACCCACCAGAGAGGGGCCCCTGGGTGGGCACAACCCACCAGGGCGCGCCCCTCTCTTGGCGCGCCCAGGTGGGTTATACCCACCTAGTGGCCCCGCTGATGACCTCCCTAATACTATAAAATCACATTATTCCAGAAAAAATCAGGGAGAAAGAATTATCGTGATCCAAGAGATGGAGCCGCCGCCATGCCCCGTTCTTCCTCGGGAGGGCAGATCTCACTACAAAAAAAGACACATCCGTGACATTTTGGGCCGAACGAAAAAAATTATGTCATACATATGATACTTCTATGACAATAATTGTGACAAAACCCAGTATAATCATAGATGTGGTGGGCTCCTACTTCCATGACAAAAAATCATGACAGAAAATGGGCTTTTTGTCCTGGGCGGGCCGGAGACGCAGCTGCATGACATTCTTTGGGCCGTCCATGATGGAAAAAACCATGGTAGAAGCGAGGGCGAGGAAAATTTCGAGGAGTTCCTGGTTACGGTGGGAGGTCGGGGCCGAGCAATGCGCGCTTCTCTTGTACAGATACGCGCGTGTGTGCGAGGCGGTGGCTCTAACTGAACCCGAGCGAGGCGTTGGGCTCTAACTGAACCCGAGCGATTGCACTACAGGCTACGCATTACTGAACCCGAGCGATTAATCGATGGATGTTAACTGAACCCGATCGAGCGATTCCTTCGCTACTGCTGCTAACTGAAGCCGATCGATGCTGCCTCTAGATGAACAGTGAGTGTTGCGGGGGGGGGGGGGGGATGAACAGTTCCCGGTGGGGGGGGATGAACAGGACCCCGTGGTGTTGCCTCTGGATGAACAGGACCCCGATCGATCGAGCCGGTTGGGGCTGGATGAACAGGACCCCGTGGAGGGCTGGATGAACAGGACCACCCCTTGGAGGGCTGGATGAACAGTAGATGGTGGAGGGCAGGATGAACAGTAGCCCGTGGAGGGGTGGTTGAGCAGGAGCCCGTGGAGAGGGCTGGTTGAACAGTAGCAGGTGGAGTAGCGCGCGGTGGAGGTTGGATGAACAGGAGCCCATGGATGAACAGTCGCAGGTGGAGGCTGGAGGAGGTCGACGGTGGATGAACAGTAGCTCGTGGAGGCTGGAGGGGGTCGACGGTGGAGATGAACAGTATCCCGTGGAGTCCCATTTTACGGTACGCCACACCCCTCCCGATGAACAGGACCCCTGTTTTGACCGTAGTGCTCCAACACAAGTCCGTTTCGTCCGTTTTGCGGTACGCCACACCCCTCCCGATCAACAGGACCCCCGTTTCGACCGTAGGAGGTCCGTTTCCTCCATTTTGCGGTACGCCAGACCCCTCCCGATGAACAGGATCCCGTTTCGAACGTGGTCGGTCGAACACAAGGCCGTTTGCTCCGTTTTGCGGTACGCCAGGCCTCGTTTCCATCGCCTGTTCCGTCCAAGCCCTCCCAATGAACACGACCACGCATTCCGTTGCCTCCCCATGAACACGACGCATTCCGTTGCCTCCCCATGAACATGACGACGAAGCTGTTTCTCCGTTCCGACCCAGCCATGTACATGAGCCCTGACCCCGCCCGTATGTACACATACGTGGCCGTATTTTCTTTCTTGCACCCTGGCCGCCTCTACTATGACACGTGCGCGCCTCTACATCCACTAGTATATATGTACGTAGATGTTCACGACCAGAATGACAACGCTACGTACGCTTCGACCAGGTGGGTCCGGACTGTCAGGCACTTCCTTGCATGCGAAGATGTAGCTGGTGGGTCCCAGCAGTCAGGGGGGCGAAATACGATGGCCCGTCCGGTGGGTCCCCGCTGTCAGGTGGAGGAATAATTATTTTGCACATAATAAGGAGGCACTTGCTTGCTGTGGCCGTGGACCTAGCTGTCAGCCTATCCACGTACAGTCCACGTCCGATGGAAGTTGTTCCTTGACCACTGTCAGTGTCAAAACCGGCGTTTCTCGGGTAGGGGGTCCCGAGCTGTGCGTCTAAGGCGAATGGTAACAGGAGGCAGGGAACGATGTTTTACCCAGGTTCGGCCCTCTTGATGGAGGTAAAACCCTACGTCCTGCTTGATTAATATTGATGATATGGGTAGTACAAGAGTAGATCTACCACGAGATCAGAGAGGCTAAACCCTAGAAGCTAGCCTATGGTGTGATTGTCTATTGTTGTTGTTGTGTCCTATGGACTAAAACTCTCCGGTTTATATAGACACCGGAGAGGGTCAGGGTTACACAAGGCCGGTTACAAAGGAGGAGATATCCATATCCATACTGCCTAGCTTGCCTTCCATGCCAAGTAGAGTCCCATCGGGACACGAGACAAAGTCTTCAATCTTGTATCTTCATAGTCTAACAGTCCAGCCAAAGGATATAGTCCAGCTGTCCGGAGACCCCCTAATCCAGGACTCCCACAACCACGTTGACCACGCCACGCCGAGAGCACCAGGGCGGTGGACGACGGCAAGGCCTAGGAAGGGGACGACGCGGAGACGGGGAAGATCCGGCAGTGGATACCCACGCGTACAGGAGTACGAGGGTTCACTGGTTCGCTGCGGTGTGAGGTTGCCGTCGCCGCAGAATAAGAGGGGGTGTGGGTGAGTATAGGGATGGACTGGCCAGCGGTGGGAGTAGTAGGGGCGGTGAGGCCTCCGCCGCATCGCAGCCGGCCACAGGAGGTAGGAGCACGAGGCACGACCGGCGCTGGTTTGGGCGGCTTGAGCAAGAAGACCAGAGGTTGAAGAAGCACTACGGCCATTGGATGGACATCGTACGGTCACTGGAGCTAGAATCGTGCATATTGACTAAGTTGACAAAGCCCTCCGTCCCTGTCAACTTAGTAGGCCCACAAGTCAGCCTGCCACTATACTGGGTCCCAGCTAACAGGGGGAGTATTCATTTTTTTGTGCATAATAAGGAGGCACTTCCTAGCACCTGCAAAGATATAGTTGGTGGGTCTGAGCTGTCAGCGGCGGTAACGTTTTTTTCACGAAATACAGAGGCCCTTTCGGTGGGTCCCTAATGTCAGGTGGAGGAATCATTATTTTGCGCGTAATAAGGAGGCATTTCCTTGCATGCGGCCGTGGACCCAGTTGTCGGCCTCTCCACGTAAAGTCCACTTCAGATGCATGTCGGTCGTTGACCACGTTGACCAGGCCGCGCCGAGAGCACTAGGGCGGTGGACGACGGCGAGGCCTAGGAAGGGAACGACACGGAGGCAGGGAAGACTCGGCAGTTGTTTCCCATGCGGAGGGGAGTACGACGGTACGAGGGTTTACTGGTTCGTCTGCCGTCGCCGGAGAATAATAGTAGGTGTAGGTGAGTAGAGGGATGGCTAGGCCAGCGATGGGAGTATGGTGGGGCGGTGAGGACTGCGCGGCAGCAGAGCCGGCAGCGGGGAGGAGGGAGCATGCAGTCCCGCCGGCGCCTATTTGAGCGGCTGGAGCAGGAAGAGCAGAGATTGAAGAAGCACAGTGGCGGTTGGATGGCCATCCAACAGTCACTGCTTGTGCGTCAACCTTTTTTTTAGGAAAGCCTCAAATCTATGGAAAACAGCATACAACCCATCTGCCATTATTTCTAATAATTCACAGCCCATTTGCTAACTATGAAGGGTTTTTTTGGAGCCCATATTCTTTTTGTTAGCATTACAACCCATATTGTGGCCACGGTTAAAAAATTATACTAAATTTTGCATATTTCGGTGCGGTCCGAACTGTTTTTAATCCCGAAATTTTGACTCACATTCAAACTGATTTTAAAAATAAATGTATATCAATATAAAATCCAACAAATTCTCCACGCATAAAAATTAATGTAATTTCAAATCTTGAAATAAAAAAAGATATTTGAAACTAATTGCCGGTTTGATGTGTTTTAAAAATGTATAGCCCATTTCTCATTACTGATGGGCCATTTTCTCGGCCAGCCGAATGAAAGCTCTCCTCGTCTTGAAAGATTTGCAGCCCAACAGGCCTGACAAAGCGACTCACTTGGCAAATCACAAAAAAACTGGGCTGTGGCCGTGGCCGTGGACCCAGCTGTCAGCCTCTCCACGTACAGTACTCTTCCGATGGAATGTCGTTGACCACGTTGACCACGCCGCGCCGAGAGCACCAAGGCGGTGGACGACGGCGAGGCCTAGGAAGGGGACGACGCAGAGCCGGGGAAGACACGATAGTGGATGCCCACGCGGAGAGGAGTACGAGGGTTCACTGGTTCGGCTGCGGTGTGAGGCTGCCGTCGCCGCAGGGCCTGGCTAGCGGTGGGAGTAGTAGGGGGCGATGAGGCCTCATCGGCAGCACAGCTGGCCACTGGAGGCAGGAGCAGGCGGTCTCCCGGGCGCTGGTTTGGGCGGCTCGTGCAAGAAGAGCAGCGATTGAAGAAGCAGCAAGACCGTTCAATTCAAATCCAACGGTTACTACTGCTAGAATCATCTGTTGACTAAGTTGACAAGCCCTGCGTATGCGTCAACTTAGTAGGCCCACAGGTCAGCCTCCCAATCGGTGTGCCCAGATGTCAGTGGGAGGAATCATTTTTTCGCGTAATAAGGAGGCAGTTGATTGCGTGCGGCCAGGCCAGCGGAGGGAGTAGGGTGGGCCGAGGAAGCCTGCGCGGCATCACAGCGGGCCACAAGAGGAGGGAGCAGGCAGTCCTGCCCGCACTAGTTTAGGCGGCTGGAGTAGAAAGATCAGAGACTGAAGAAGCACGTCGGCCGTTGGATGGACATCCAACACTAACTGCTGCTAGAATCGTGTGTTCACTGACAAAGCCTTGCGTAAACAAGTCAGCCTCGAAATCTGTGGTGTGTACAGTCCATTTGCTATTATTTTTATATTTTTTACTCATTTTCTAATTCATATGGAATTTATTGCAGCCCTTTTTCCATTTTTAGAATTGCTGGCCATTTTCTGGTCAGTACCAGGGTCAAAAAATTAACTAAATATGTGGGAATTTTTGAAAATTGGCAAATTATTGCTGGGGCACGAAATATTCTTAATCCAAAAATTAATAGCCATACTAAAACAAATTTAAAAATAAATTAGTACTATGTCATGTTAAATCCAATGAAATACGTATAAGATATGAGTGAAGAACAAAAACAAAAAAAGAAACTTATATCCCATTTGCTATAATTTTTTTGGAATTTTCAACCCCTTTTGATATTACTTTTAACAGACATTGACCATACTCTTAAGCCAGGCCGGAATGCATCCCTCCTCGTCTTGAAAGATTTGCATCCCAGCAATTCGAAGAAAACAAATAGGCCTAGCTTGGGTATTCTTCAAAAAGAAATACTGGGCTACCTATTTTCCCAAAGAACTGGTGCATGAGCATTTAGCTTTATTTATTTATTTACTTATTTATGTTTAGGGGACCATGAGCATGTACCTGGGCCGGATTCATGTGAGAGCCTCCCTTCCAGTTAATTATGGGCTTCTCTATTGGGCCTTCATCAGTGGGCTGCATGTTATCAACAAGTGGAAAATGTGTTCCGAGTTTCAAAAAAAATGTGTTCCGTACGATAAATAGTATGCGCTACGTACGGTACGGGGCACTAAAGGATCGAACCGTGCAACGACTTCCAAAACATTGTGTTTGTCGTTCTAACAACACATTTATTCAACCAACAGACGAAATATACTACTGATTGTACATTGAAAATAGCAGCAGCAGCAACCAGGGCTGGGGGTGCAACAGAAGCAGTAAGCAGGCCAGAAGAGTGAAGACGCAGCTCTCTCTTCCAAACCAAACATCAGCCATCATTACAAAAGGGCTACCAAAAAAGAACAAGTGTATGCATCAAACTAAATAAAGATCCTACTACACCAAGTGTACGCATCTAACTAACTGGCTTAGTTAGACGTTATTATTTATATTTTTTCGAAACGGAGGCAAAAGAATTGCCTCGTCGATTAATTAAGAAGAAGAGAATTGCCCGGTTAATCTACGGAAAACCGGGCTAAAACCGAAGACGTTACTATTTATTAAGCTGCAGTGGAGTCGCAGATGGAGAGGAGTGGGAAACTTCACTAGTTCGGGTGCGCGGAAGCACAGCCGCGGTGCTGCCCACGGGAGACAGGAGCAAGAACAGAGATTGAAGAAGGAGCACGGCTGTTGGATTAACATCCAACGGTCCATCTGCTAGAATCATTTGTTGATTAAGTTGACAAAGCCGTGCGTACACGGCCGCTTAGTAGGCCCACAAGTCAGTCACCAAATCTGACGGGTACTAGCTGTCAACGGGATGAATAATTTTTTTCGTAAAACAAGGAGGCACTTCCTTCCGTGCAGAGATATAGCCGGTGGGTCCCAGCTGTCAGGTGGAGGAAACATTTTTTTCACCTTAATAAGGAGGAACTTTCCTTGCGTGCGACCATGGACCTCGTGGGTCCCAGCCGTCAGGCTCTCCATGTAAAGTCCTCTTCTGATGACTCTCGTTTGTTGACCACGATGCACCGAACTCGGCAAGGCGGTGGACGACGGCGAGGCCCCGGACGGGAACGACTCGGAGATGGGAAAATACGGCAGTGGAGTCGCAGATTGAGAGGAGGAGAAGGGTTATAACTAGTTCTGTTGCAGCATGGGGCTGTAGTCTGTGGAGAATAACAGGAGGTGTCAAGGGGTGGAGGGATAGTCTGGCCGGCGGTGGGGTAGCGCTTCGCAGCGATGCGTGCTAAGCAGAGCCACTAGCCGCCGGAGGCCGGACCAGGCGGTCCCGGCGACGCTGGAGGAAGAAGACGAGAGATTGAAGGTGCATGTCGGCCGTTGGATATAAATCCAATGGCTATGGATGACACAATCATTTGTTGACCAAGTTGACAACGCCCTGCGTAGGCTTCAACCTATTGGCCCACATGTCAGCCTGCAAAAAATGTGGCATATATTTAACCCATGTTTTCTAGAATGTACAGTCCATTTGCTGGGCTGGGTGAACAAATAATTTCGCGTCAATCAGAACCAACAAATAAGATCCAAATAATAAGTACAACAAAGATGCCTACACATCTCATTGATTCCCAGCTTGCAAGATTCAGAGCCAACAAATAAGATCCAAATAATAAGTACAACAAAGATGCCTACACATCTCACTGATTCCCAGCTTGCAAGATTCAGAACCAACCCATTAGAGCCTTTTGATAAAGTGAATATCGGGATTAAATCCATCTTGGCTAGCCATGTCATACAATCGAAGAACTTGGCGAATGCTCTTGACCGTCACAACATCTGTAGTTGAGTATTCCTGTTTGCACAGCACAAACAAGGAGACAGGAGAGCATGATTTCGCTTTAATAGCGGCCTCCTTGAACTCAACCTCCAGCTCTACTTGGATGACGTATGCCTGGAGTTCCATGATTCAATTCATGCGCCTTTTTCTGCAGTTCACCTGAAATGAAGCAAAGATTGCATCATTTAGCTAGCAAGAAGTACTTGCTCTTGTGAGCTGGCGGGTTCTTCTTTAGTAGTTGCACTAAAATTGAGGAACATTAAGGTTGGCTGTCCGGCTCATGTAAGGTGCAACTATAATTTTCTTATCCTTTTGTGCAGTTCCACTAAAATAAAGTGCCATTGTGGTGACAGTGACGGCTCCATCTTGCAAAGGCTAATAAAATGTTGCACGAGATTACCAGTAGAACTTGACGGAGATTTTGGAAACTCCAATCACCATTTTGTGCAGTTCCACCAAAATTGAGAGATGTTGCCCACGTGACATTTTAGTTGAACTGCACAAGACACTCATTACCAAAAAAAGTGTTTTGTGCAGTTCACCAAAAGGTCACAATAGCAACAAGGTGAAATGGATATCCCTATCTGCACAAAAAGATAGAAAGTAAACAGTTGCTGGTCAATAAGAATATACGAAACATATACAAAATGAAAAGAAGCATCTCAATTATGTTCATGGCAATCACGCAAGGACAGTAGAAATTTTAAAACGTCAGCAATGCTTCATGTTACCAGAAGCATTACGATCAACAATGAGATTCCTCAAATATGGGATTACTTTAATGGTGGCATTGCTTGTTTACCAGACACAGTAAATCAACAGCAGCTAAAGAGTTGGTTTAAGGGCATGGGACCGTGGGGACACCAGGACACTCAGCAGCGTAAAGGAGCAACTTACTTATCATACTGGGAAAACAGCAGGAGTGCCATTGTACTATGTGAGGGCAGTAAATCTAATCTTGGAGACCTTTTACTATGTGAGGGCAGAAAATCTAATCCTGGAGACCTTTTACTATGTGAGGGCAGCAAATCTAATCCTAGAGACCTTTTACTATGTGAGGGCAGCAAATATAATCCTGAGACCTTTTACTATGTGAGGGCAACAAATCTAATCCTGGAGACCTTTTACTATGTGATGGCAGCAAATCTAATCCTGGACATACTCTGTTGACTTGTCCACCAGTCCCCACTTCCTATCCTTTTTTCAACCAATAATAGATTTGTTCCTTATCCAGTTTGTACTGCGTTTTCCCATTATTTCCCTTTTCAACCAAGAGACCGGTTGCGTATCCGGTCTCTACTACTTTCACCATATTATTTCCTCTTTGAATCAAGTCCTAGATTCATGCTACAACTTTCCCCCCTTTCTTCGTTGTTTGAACAAAGCCCTAGATTCGAATGCATGAAGTAGCTTTACCTCTAATAATACTAAAAATTTAGGTGGCTTTGGAAGAGCTGATGGGAGTTGAAAAAGATGCACATGCAGACACGTGGGGAGCTGGGGCACTAGAGCAAGGCCGCTTTCGAAGAACTTATACCTGAGGGTCGCCGGGATGTCAGCGGCGGCAAGTCAGATCTGTGGACAATACGGCAGGGAGGAAGAAGGGTCGGAGGACCTCCCGAGCCGGCCATGTGTCAGAGAGAATGGCACGGGCAGAGGATCGGGCCCCTCCAGCAGCTGCGGGTTTCCTCCCTCGGCGGCGATGACCGCGTGAATGATGCACCTTTTAGTCCTCTACACACACCGGCCGAAGGGATCTGGCTGGATCTGTGACCAGCGGTGAGCAGAGAGAAAATGTCGCTACCGCTGTCTTGTTTATATCTGGAGAGGATGAGAGAATGAAGAGAGCAACCCTAGTAAAGCAAGCGCTCAGGACCCTGCGTCCATATATAGTGGAGTGATTATCTTTTTTCTCTCCACAACAAGCGTTTCAATTTGTGTACGTGGCATTAAAGAAAAGAAACTCTCTATTTAAGGTGACTACTGTACAACTCCTACCTACTACTAGTAGTACTACAGTATTGTTCACTTATGCTCCCCGCTCCTCCATTCATTGAACAACCCCACGAGTGAATAAACATACAATAAGTATCGTATTTATATAGAACGAACAAGCTCAAACTATTTGCGCGTAGTTAAAAGTTGAGGGCGGGGCTTTTCCCGGGCAGTACGCGCAGCAGTTTTCGGGTAGGGCTAGAAGACTATTTTATTTTTATTTTAAACTTCGAGACGGCCACATAGCATGGAGCCGACCCCAACGATTTTAAGCTTACAGGCACGGTACACGCTATCCAAGACTACTATACACATGAAACTGCCACACGAGCATCCGGGCTGCGCTTGGCTCTTCGCCTCTTTGGGAAGTCGAACAATGATGGAATACTATTGCACTGAAGGAGTACTACAGTACGCTTCTGGCCATCTGACACCGATTGAACTACTACATGTCCACCGTGTGCGGGAGGGAGAGCGTGTAGCGAAAGCTTCTCCTAGTCTTGCCAGCCACCATGCTCATGGGCGAGGGAGGGACGCTCCTGCCTTTGCATGTATGACAGGTGGTCCCTACAGGTGTGTGGCCAACCTGTCATACAGCCAAAGGCAGGTGCAATTAAGTCCGCGAGGGAGAGGATAATCAAACTTCTCGTTGATGTACGAGTTTACGCGACACATCAAAGCACTGCACTCAATATATTTCAATAATTTGCGTGTGTGACTCCCAGATGCGGAGGTCGGGGTCATCATCCTCCTTTTCGAGAAAAAACAAACGCGTGTGTGAGAGGACGAGTGCGTGCGTGCACCTCTTCTCTTCCTGTATAACGTACTACTAAACTCAAAGTACAAGTTTTTGTGGGTGACACGATGGTGCGTGCGAGAAGTCCCGAGAGATAGGTTTAATGCACTAATCGCAATGCATGCATGCATAAAGTACATGCATTGGTCAATTTTCTCATAATACTTGCATGCAATGATTTAATGCACCTTGGAATCTGAACATGTGTTGGGGACAACCAAATTGAGCCTTATAAAATGGAAAAACTAAAATTTTGAGATAAGCCCTATAAAACCGGAAAGAAGGGAGTAGAAAAAGAAGTACTCCATCTGGGAATAGTGCCGCACTTTGAAACTAGAACCGTCAATAAATTTTGAGCTTGCGTATCGTCACATTCCAAATTACTCCATGCTATATTGAATTGCAAACCTGTTCACACCGATCACAACCTAAATGGTTTCCCAGTTAGGAGCGTATTAGTACTCGGTTATAAATACTAGTATGCCAAGATGACTGCACATTCCTCCTCAACTCCTCATCCAAAAAAACAAACAAGTCATTCAGCATCCTTCCCTTGTGTCTGCCATGGCCAGCGTGAATTCTGGGTCAAGAGATTGCCACCAGGGAGAGGCGAGCATGGAAGCGGAAGCACGAGAGATGTCCCGCCTTGCTGCGAGAGGAGCCGACATGTCCCACCGCGCGGAAGTAGCAACACAGAGGTCCCGCCGCACCGCTGAAGCAGCACGGAGGTCCCGCCATGCCGTCGATGCAGCAGACTGGTCCGACCGTGTTGCGGAAGCAGCAGAGATGTCCCGTCGCACCGCGAATGCAGCAGAGATGTCTCGCCGCGCCGCGGCGGCCTAGGAAAATTTGTCGCGGGCAGGCGACGACTGTTACAGGCGCATGCATGCGATCGTCCATAACCAGATGGATCAGATCTCCGGCTCGGCGAGGTTGCAGGACGACATGATAGCCTCGTTTGAACAGGCTACCGGCGTCATCCAGCAACTAAGGGAGGGCAATGAGAGGCTCCGGGCCGAGCGCAACCTGCTGAGGGAGAAGATCATCCGAAGTGTAGACTTGCAGGAGGAGACCAGTGCCTTGTTGAAGAAACTTATGGACAAGAATGACATGCTCCGCAACGAGCGCCAAAGGCTGGTGGAGGAATCCGTGGATGTTCTCAAGCAGCGTCTTGAGGACACGAAAGAGCTCATCGCCGCTCGTCGCGGAGACTAGTTTCCTGGTTTCTTTTGATGTAATAATCGGTTTAGGATGTGGATTGTGTCATCGGTTGTGAAATGTTGGGTTCTAGCGCAGATGTTTGGCCTTTGTTGGCCTCTTGGGATGTTGCGATTTCAATCTGGTAGCTTTTAGTCCTTCGTGTTAGGCTGGAGTTGTGCTGAACTTCTTGTGAATTGTGGTGGTTTTCAGTAATGAAAATCGGAAGGGGCAAGCCCTTCTTTGATAAAAAAAATTTAATCGTCCTTATATATTCATCAGTCTTGCTATAAGTCGCAGTAGATGCTATATAGGTCCGTCGGATCTTACATCAAGATCCGTGCTTTCAGATTTTCTTTTTTCTCTCTTAAATCTCAGTCGAGTGAGACATAGCCACGCCATTAAACAGATGCTCGAGCGCCATTAATGGAGACCTTGGGAGAGAGGTGGACGGCAGATGGAGGTCAAAGGGCTCTCCTCCCGATAAGCACGCGCAGGGGTCTGATCGCACGCCTCTCGTACTCAAATAGCTACCCTGCACGGCGCCTCCTAGCTAATAAAAAATGGGGACATGTGGCGGCACGTAATGGTACTAGTAAGTAGAACGCCCACGGTTTCAATAATACTTGTGTTTCCGATTGTAACGTGACAACACTTGTTCCAAAATGACTTTGTTGATTGTTAATGTGTGCGCCTTCGCAAATCGGACTGCAAATTTACCACAGCATGTTGGTGCCATGTCATGGCACCAAGCCAAGTTTCATTATTTTCATGCGTGTTTTGGATTTACAGGAATAAAAAACTAAGTTTCTTAATGTTTCCAACCCAGCCACGATGCCGAGAATTTTGAATTTAATTCCCATTTCTTGCATGGAACCTAGAAATTTACCTGAGGACACACATGTGATTTTTCAACCAACTTTGGTGCACTGGAACATGTGCTTGTATTTCAAATTTGAATTATGCACACAAAGGTGACATGTTCCCTCCTAGAACCATGAGCCTTCTTGAGAGAAGCTCCGATTTGCAAGAAGCTTATACCAAAATTTGTTCCTATTCGGCCAATTTTTTTACCACGGCATGGTACTACCATGACATGACACCATGCCAAGTTTCATGATTTTAAAACCAAGTTTCTCAATGTTCTCGACCGAGCCACGATGCCCAGATGTTTGAATTTTATTCTCATTTTTTGCATGGGGCCTACTCCCTCCTTCCATCTATATAGGGCCTAATGTGTTTTTCAAGACAGCCTTTGACTATTGACAAGATTAATAGCACATCAGATGTATACTATGAAAATTATATTATTGGAAGCTCCTTTGACATACAAAATTGAAGGTATGCTTTGTGTAAGTTGCATGTCATATATTATTGCTCTAACGTTTGGTCAAAGTTAGCCTCGAAAAACGCATTAGGACCTATATAGATGGAAGGAGGGAGTAGAAATTCACCCGAGGACACAAATGTGATTTTTCAACCAACTTTGGTGCACGGGAGCATGTGCTTGTAGTTCAAATTTGAATTATGCACATTAAATGATCAAAAACTCAATTAATGTGTAAATAAGGCCAAACAAAGCCAGAATAATTCCAAAATTTAACAGGGCACTCATGTAGTTCTATGTTGCCTTTGTAAATAAGCTCAAGGGGGACAATGTATATCGTTTCACACTCAAAGGTGGCACGTTCCCTCTCAAAACCACGAGCCTTCTTGAGAGAAGCTTCGGTTTGCAAAAGCTTATACCAAAATCTGTTCCTATTCGGCCAATTTTTTTACCACAATATGGTAGTACCATGACATGACATCCATGCCAAGTTTCATGATTTTCAGACGTGTTTTGGATTTACAAGAATTTTAAAACCAAGTTTCTCAATGTTCTTGGCCGAGCCACGATGCCCAGATGTTTTAATTTTATTCTCATTTCTTGCATGGGACCTAGAAATTCACCCGAGGACACAAATGTGATTTTTCAACCAACTTTGGTGCACGAGAGCATGTGCTTGTAGTTCAAATTTGACTTATGCACATTAAATGACCAGAAACTCAATTAATGTATAAAAAACGACAAACGAACCCGGAATAATTCCAAAATTTAACAGGGCACTAATGTAGTTCTATGTTGCCTTTGTTAAGAAACTCAAGGGGGGCAGCGTATATCGTTTCACACTCAAAGGTGGCACATTCCCTCTTAGAACCATGAGCTTCCAAATCAGCCCAATTTTTTACCACAACATGTTAGTGCCATGACATGACACCATGCCAAGTTTCATGATTTCCAAGCGACTTTGATTTACATGTTAGTGCCATGACATGATACCATGCCAAAGTTTCTTGATGTTCTCGGCCGAGTCATGACGCCTAGATGTTTGAATTTCATTATCATTTCTTCCATGGGACCTAGAAATTCAACCAGGGACACACATGTGATTTTTTAACCCACTTTGGTGCACCGGAGCATGTGCATGCAATTCATATTTAGATTATGCACATTAAAAGTCCAGAAACTCAATTAATGTATAAAAAGGCCAAATGAACCCGAAATAATTCCAACATTTAACAGGGCACTCATATAGTTCTATGTTGCCTCTGTAAATAAAATCAGGGGGAGGCAGCGTATATCGTTTCGCACACAAAGGTGACACGTTCCCTCTCGGAACCACGAGGCTTGTTGAGAGAATCTCCGGTTTTGCAAGAGGCTTATACCAAAACTTGTCCCAATTCAGCCAAAAATTATATGTATGAAAACAGGGTTTAGATTATCCCAAACATCTCTCTACCTAGACCAATAATGTACTATAATTTGAATTCAACATAAAATGGATACAAATTTTTGAATTGGAGAGCGTATGGTACATGTAGTTCATAGTGAAATATGATTACTGCTATATGTATGTTTTTTGTTATCAAGATAATATTTAAATTATTGTATAACTTGACAACAATCGTATTCAAGTAAGGAAAATTGATTCATATTTAGTCCATATGGTAGACGACAATATATATGTTCACATGGTGGAGTAAAATGTTCATATATGATGGAAGATCAAAATGTACGACTACATCAATTATAAACCGCAAGGTCACCTAACGATATATTCGAATTCAACATAACGTTCAAAAATTGAAATTCGAGATCATGGCATCTGTAATCATATAAAAAGGGACATTACTCTTTCTTTGGTGGGAATTGATTTGTTTTTTGTTGTTGTTGAGGGAAGTGCGGATCGATTTGGTACTGTGCAGGGTAATCTTGTTCTCCCAATTTTTTTACATTTTTCTTGTAGTTTTTTCAATGGCATCTATAGCAATATAGTAATAGGGGACATGACTCTCTTGTATCTTCTATGAATTGTTTTTTACACGTTAAGTTTGTTCTGCCGAACAAGGAATCCGCACCTTGTTATCCCAAAATTTTCAAGCTCGAGTATCTTTTGTCTCACCTGCTTTGAAACTCCCGCTTCTTCAACCCGCGCCGCGCCTTGTTATCCCGAAATTTGGACGTGCGCGAGAACTCCCTCCTCATCCGAAATCGCTCCCGTAGCCCAAACACGCGAAATCCCCCTTCTACCCCTCAACCGGAAATGAAGTTCCATGTCGCGGTGTCAAAACCGGTGGGGGTACGCTGGTAACTTACCCTACATTTCGGACAAGCGCGTCCCTAAGCTTGGCTCACCCCTCCCAGTTCGCCCCCCCCATTCGTACACCGAGGCCGCCAAAACCCGCAAAACCCCACGCTCCTCCGTCGGCCTCCCAACCGCCGCCCAGCCGGAGACTCTTCCCCGACTACATCGTCCACCGCAACATCTCGCCGTCCCTCATCCACCGCATCGGATGAGGATCTGTTGTCGATCTCGTCGTCCCGCCGCATCAGCCGCCCCGTCCTCCACCTCCAAGGAGCTTCCCCGACGTTCGCCTCGTCTATCACGCCACCTCAATCCCCACAGCGCCGTCTTGACCTACCCCACCGGAACCGCAACACCCTCACCAATTCCTCCGATGAAGCCGAGGGCAACTCAGCGCCACCAAGGAGGTTCTACACTCACCGCTGCATTTTATCTTTTATTCGATCTCACGGGGCTGCTGGTGCTCGATACCGAGCAGACATGGCGTGTCTCCATCAACGGCGCCGTCGCCGGCCACATCATCCACGGCGTCTCTCCCCCATGTCGTTGCTTCCTCGGCGGTGACTTCCACAATGGCACTAGCTGCAGCTGCTCTGGCTCTCTTCTCGCGATGCGGCTCTGTTCTTGTTGTCGGTTGCGCTGCTGCACTGCTCCTGCTTTCATTCGTGCTGCTGCTCTGCTCTTGCTCTTGCTTGCGCTGCTGCTGCTGCCGCACGACCTTCGGCAGCTACAGGAGTTGCTGCTTTAGCACTCGCTCATGGTGCTACTGCACGACTTGCTCTCTGCTAGTGCGTTCCCTGCTCGAGCGTGTGCTGATTTAGATCACTGCTTCTCTGCTACTAGTGCCCGAACGCCCTAAACATCTATTGCAATGCTCTGTTACTAGTTCAATCAGTTTCGACAGTAAAATTCAGTTTCGACTGTGAAGTTCATTTTCTTCAGTTAAGTTCAGAGTGAACAGTACTTACAGCATCTGTCGGAGCAGACGTGGCGCGGCTGATGCGTTTTACATCTAGCACTTTTTGGTGATGTATTTTACATCATCTATTGTAGATGATATTAGGGTCCCACTTCAAATTAACGTTGTCTGTCTTGTCATGCTTCAGCCTCGTCGCCGTACACCTTAGCAGAGCTGCTCCAACGATGGAACCGTCCATCACAGCGGAGCAGTACCCTCGGCACCATTTCCAGAGGCCTCGGATCTTCTTCCCCGCCTCTGACAGTCACACCAGCATCATCACCATCCTCCACGCCCAACCCAATGATGCTGAGGTCCACAAGGCTATGCCAAAGAGGTTGTACACTCGTCGCATCACTTTGTTTCTCCATTCCTTTATTCTTCCAATTCATGTGAGCCAAACACCCAGGTTGACTGAAATCCTATGTTTCCAAATGCTCTGTTTTGCACGTGCATTCCTATCCTATTCCTGTGTTTTTCCTGTCCCTGCTTTTATAGAATCCTCCAATTCTAAGGAGCCCTTATAGATTTACTTCATTTTCAGATAGGCGTCAAAGAAAACTCTGTGTGTTATGTCCTGCTCTTGTCATGTCGTCATCCACCCCACCTGAGGTGCACCATCGACAGAAGTGTTCACTGCAGCAGAGATCCCCCCTGCAGACTTTCTTTCACCGCCTCAGATCATCTTCCCCGTTGCCGGCAGCCACGCCAACTGCATTAGCATCATCGACTGAGCAGATGAACCTGAGGACTACACAGTTCCGGAAGAGAGGTCGCAGTATTTCGTGTTTGCTTACGTTATACATTGGTTATTATTACCTGCTACTTTATCGTTCAATCTTGAGTTTTGAATTGCCCATGGGTCTCATATCGAGCCAGCAACGAATAGTATCTGTCTACTATCTGGTTCATCTGGGTCTTCTATGTGGTTCATGTTGGGTGGGCAACAAACAATAGATGATCCATTGTCTATCTTTTTAAACTGAAGCTATAATCTACCTGTTATCATTAGTTTTGGATCCATCCACTCGTTTGCTACCATCAGTCTTGATTTTTGCATGCACTCCTTAGGCCTTACAAAATCTAACTATTTTTTTATTATGCATGTCAGATATTGTACACAATCGTACTGAACATGTAGAGAAAAAGAGAAGACTGTTGCGTGCGAATATAATGTCATGCAGACGCCGCTCCATGGTGGGCGAAGTGCCCCCCTCCTGCATTTCCAGATTGTATTCCAGAGGAAGATAACTGTTCAGATGGATATTCAGAAGGAGCCGACCACGCCTGTTTACGACCTGAGGTGTTTGCTCTAACCTGGCATGCTGATGTTGGTCATATCATGCATATGGTGCCTTGCATTGCTTACATTATACATCTTATATGTCATCAGCTTAGTTTAGATTTGCTTTGTGTGAATGCCACCTGTTTGGTTTCTATATCATACTCCCACCATTCCTAAATATTTGTCTTTTTAGAGATTTCAACAAGTGACTACATACGGAACAAAATGAGTGAATCTACACTCTAAAATGTGTCTATATACATCCGTATGTGGTAGTCCATTTGAAATCTCTAAAAAGACAAATATTTAGGAACGGATGGAGTATATGGGAATTATACAATGCCATCTTCTTTAGCCAGGCATCATATACGTGAATCATGCAATGCCATCCTGTTTACCAATCATCATATATGTGAATTGTATTGTGCCATATTTTTTCCATAATGTATTCCATTTGTCAACGGTGTTTATACATTCATCTACTCTTCCTGTGCATCAGCCATTTGAGTCGGTCATGGGAAAATCTAGAGTGAAAACAAGGTCTTCTGAGCAGTCAGTGCTACCTGTCGATGCAGATTTCTTGCTGGTTACGGATAGCTCCTCAGAGGAGGATTCAGAGAGAGATTACTAGTCGTATTCCCCCCCCCCCGAGGTGCATGCTCTAACTTGGCTGGGTTATATTGCTCATATCATGCATATGGTGTCTTGCATTGCCATGCCATCTGCTTAGATTAGACATGCTTTGTGTGAATGCCTCCTGTTTGCTTTCTATATCAGATATGTGAATTATGCAATGCCATGTTTTTCAGCCAGTTATCATATATGTGAATTATGCACCGCCATGGAGCCAGGCATCATATATGTGAATTATCTCATGCCATCTTTTTTTTCATTACGTATTCCATTTATCGACAGTCTGTGTATATTGAACTACTCTTTATGTGTATCAGCCATTTGAGCCGGTTATGGAAAAATCTGGAGTGAAAACAAGGTCTTAAGAGCAAGCAATGGTACCTGTTGAAGGATATATCTCGATGGTTACAAGGAGCTCCTCAGAGGAGGATTCAGAGACAGATGACCAGTCCTATATCCCACCTGAGGTGTATGCTCTAAGTTGCAATGTTTATATTTCTCATATGATGCATATGGTGTCTTGCATTGCTTAGTTTAGACATCATATGCACAATATTGAATTCTATCTGCTTAGTTTAGAGATCATACATGCGAGTGCCAGCTGCTTAGTATGTGAATCAATTATGTCAATTATATCATGCCATCCTGTATACTTAGGCAACATGTATGTGAATTATTTCATCCCAACCTATTTTAGAAAGACATCATATAGTTGTGTCATGTCATCCTGTTTAGGTACTCATCATATGTTGAATTATGCAATTATATCCTGTTAAGTTATCCATCATATATCTGAAACTGTGTCATGCTATCCTGTTTAGTTAGGCATCATATATGGGAAACTGTGTCATGTTGTCCTGTTTGGTTAGACAACATATATGTGAATTACCACATCTGTCTATCATACAATGTCTATACGTTCAATTTCTTTTCTTGTTTATCAGCCATTTGAATTGGAGGGGGTTCTTGAACAGGACAGCGGTATTGGCCAGCTACAAGCGCTTGTGTCAGCGGTACTGGCCAGTAACTCGAACAGCAAGTTACTGTGGCTGATAAACACCAGTCCTTTCTTGTGCAACAGCAAGCGCTAGAGGATTTAAGCGCCAAACAAGAGAAAGTTAATAAGCTTGCTAAGCATCTTGCCAGCATTATGGGTACCTAGGATATTGTTTCTTGAACTCTTCTGAAGTGGTTTCAGTTCTGGACTTGTTTTGCTACGGCGTTTATATGCTGCTTTGTTCCCTATATTTGCACTGGTGGCGAACTTTGATGCCCAGTGGATGTAATATGTGTAATAGCCGTGATAGCCTAGCATAAGTTGCTTGCTTATTTATTTCCTTGTTGTGTTGTTTATTTGTTTTCTTGTAGTCAGTGCAGTTCTTTTTCCGCGGTTTGCAAGTGGCTCCAAATAACCTATTTTTTAAAACTAGGCCACAATAGCCATGGGCTAATATTTACTGTAGTGACACTAGGCCTCCTACGGGTTGTAGAAACAGTGGGCCTTCTACGGGCCATAGAAATAGTAGGCTTCTACGGGCCGTAGAAAAAATGGGCTTTCTACGGGCCGTAGAAACAATGGGCCTTCTACGGGTCGTATCATCAATGGGCCTTATACGGGACGTATGATCGATTCGCCAAACATGGGCCAATAACAGGCTGCATTATGGCCGTAAACGGGCCATTGTTAATAGGCCATATTTGATGACGCTATGAAAATGGCCCAACGTATTAACGGACCACAAATGGGCCGACTGTAACCACGGGCTGAATTTGGCCCACAAGCAAAAAATGACAGTAACGGGCTGTAAGTAAACGAATTCTAGAAATGAGCCCAAGAATAAATGGGCTCTGAGAAGGCCGAAAGATAACATGGGCTGGAAATGGCCCAACGGAATAACGGGCCATTAATGGGTATAAAGTGATACACTGTTCATTACGGTCCAGTTTCACCTAGGGCCATTAATGGGTGTAAAGTGATACACTGTTCATTACGGGCCAGTTTCACCACGGGCCATTAATAGGACAAGAGTTACATAGGGCCTCATATGGGTCGAAAGACGTCATGGGCCATACATGGGCTAGAAGTGAAAATGGGCTGGAATCATATTGGATGGCCCAGATGACGCTACTGGGCCTAATTCGGATAGGGCGTAACGGGCCTTGGGTTAGCGGGCTATAAATGGGCTATATGCGAACAGGCCGTTAACAGGCTTTCCATGGGCCGGCCCGCCACCTTTTGACCAAGTCAAACGGGCCGGCCTTTCCACAAGAATGGGCCTCTGTTGGGCCGTGCCACGTGTCGACGTATGATAGGCGCCTTCTGTCCAATGAGTGGATGACATCTGTCCCAATGATGAGCCGACACGTGTTTCCTCCAGCCAATGATGATTTTACACGTGGAAAATCCCCATTGGTCGGGGCTGTTAACGGGTTATCGGATCCAAAACCCGACCCGATAGCTTAACGGTGTTCCGTTACGGTGGATGCCACGTGTCGGTCACCCTTGAGGAAAGCACTTCTGTGACACATGATTTATCGTCGTGGAAGTGCACACTTCCGTGATGATAATTTTGGTAATATCATGGAACACTTCTACGACAGCACAGGTATGACTATCTTGATTCTGTCATAAAATTGTCATGGATGTACATGCATGACAAAAAACGCGACCTACTGTGACAAACACGTATCATCACGGAAGTGTATTTTTTTTGTAGTGTCTGGAGTCCGTTTGGGGCTCCGAGAGGGCGATCTTCATTCTTTGTCATCACCAACCCATCTCCATCACCAATTCCATGATGCTCCCCACCGGGAGTGAGTAATTCCTTCGTAGGCTCACTGGTCGGTGAGGAGTTGGATGAGATTCATCATGTAATCGAGTTAGTTTTGTTAGGGCCTAATCCCTAGTATCCACTATGTTCTTAGATTGATGTTGCTATGACTTTGCCATGCTTAATGCTTGTCACTTTGGGCCCGGGTGCCATGATTTTAGATCTGAACCATTTATGAATTCATCATTATATCCATGTTTTAGATCCGATCTTGCAAGATATAGTCAGCTACTATGGTTATGATCCGGCAACCCCGGAGTGACAACAACACGGCCCACTCCTGGTGATGACCGTAGTTTGAGGAGTTCATGTATTCAATATGTGTTAATGCTTTGTTCCGGTTCTCTATTAAAAGGAGGCCTTAATATCCCTTAGTTTCCAATATGGACCCTGCTGCCACAGAAGGGTAGGATAAAAGATGTCAGGCAAGTTCTTTTAATAAAGCATGTATGACTATTTATGGAATACATGCCTACATTATATCGATGAACTGGAGCTAGTGCCGTATCGCCCTAGGTTATAACTGTCACATGATGAATACCATCCAACAAGTCACCGATCCAATGCCTACGAATTTATCCTTATTTATCTTGCTGCGTTACTATTGCTATCATCACTGTTACACTTGCTTCAAATTACTGCTATCACTGTTACTGTTACCATTACTACTGTCACTACTATCAAAACTATCAAACTACTTTGCTACTGATCATATTGTTGCAGATAATTAATCTCCAGGTGTGGTTGAATTGACAACTCAGCTGCTAATACCTTCAAATATTCTTTGGCTCCCCTTGTGTCGAATCTATAAATTTGGGTTTAATACTCTACCCTCGAAAACTATTGCGATCCCCTATACTTGTGGGTTACCATGTTTGGACTCTGTTTGATATTGATTACATGCGATGTAAAAAACATGCAAAAAAACAGCAACTGGCACTTGGCACTATGTCAATAGGTTGGTACCAAAAATGATATAAAATGATTATAAAACATCCAAAATTGATAATATAACAGCACGGAACAATCAAAAATTATAGATATGTTGGAGACATATCAGGACTGAGGAAGTCCATGAAGAATTCAGATGCATACTTTCTGGTGCAGCGGCAAGTGCTGTAAGATTTTAGCGCCAAACAAGAGAAAACTAATAAGCTTGCTAAGCTTCTTGACAGCATGGTGGGTATCCAGGATATCGTTTCTTGAGCTCTTCTGAAGTGGTTTCAGTTCTGGACTTGCTTTGCTACCGCATTTATTATCACTAGTGACCAATTTAGACGCCCAGTGTATGTAATATGCTGCTTTGTTCACTATATTTGCATTGATGGCAAACTTTGATGCCCAGTGGATGTAATATTTGTAATAGTCGTAGTAGATTAGCGTAAGTTGCTTGGTTATTTATTTCCTTATTGTCTTGTTTATTTTTTTGCTTGTAGTCGCTTCAGTTCTTTTTCTGTGGTAACCTTTTTATTTAGAACTAGGCCACAATAACCATGGGTAACATACGGACCGTTTGAAAGGATCGATATAGTTGACTAGAGGGTGGGTGAATAGGCAACTAACAATTTTTAGCTTTTCTTTACCAAATTAAACTTTGCATCAAAGTAGGTTGTCTAGATGTGCAACTAGGTGAGCAACCTATATGATGCAACACATACAAGCACACAAGCAAGCAAGGAAAGTAACACAAGTAAGCTTGCAAAAGTAAAGGGACGAGAAGACCAAGAGTGGAGCCGGTGAAGACGAGGATGTGTTACCGAAGTTCCTTCCTTTTGAAGGGAAGTACGTCTCCGTTGGAGCGGTGTGGAGGCACAATGCTCCCCAAGAAGCCACTAGGGCCACCGTATTCTCCTCACGCCCTCACACAATGCGAGATGCCGTGATTCCACTATTGGTGCCCTTAAAGGCGGCGACCGAACCTTTACAAACAAGGTTGGGGCTCTCTCCACAACTTAATTGGAGGCTCCCAATGAAACCACGAAGCTTCACCACAATGGAATATGGCTCCGAGGTGACCTCAACCGTCTAGGGTGCTCAAAACACCCAAGAGTAACAAAATACACACAAGAAAGTATGGGGGAAGCAAATATCCTTTGGTGGAAGTGTAGATCTAGGTCTCCTCCTTCAATTCCTAGCAAATCAACAAGTTTGAGTGGCTAGATAGAGAGATCGGGCAAGAGAGCTTGAAGTGCATTAATGGTGGAGTGAGAGAGGTCAAAGGTGAGAGTGGTAGGTGGGAGAAGCTCCCTTATATAGCAGCCCTAAATTCCAGCCGTTACTGCGTTTTTTGCACTGCAACGGTACAACCGGTCCTCGTCCCGGTACAACCGGGACTCACGGTGTATCTGCAGAACCCTACCAAGCGGTACAACCGGACCTGCAGGCGGTAGCACCGGTTAACAAAAATAACCGGACTAACCGCCTCGCCACCGCACAACCACCGCATCAAAACAGAAGCTTGACCGGTACTTGGGTGGTGCCTGGCCGGAACAACCGCATGGCCTTGAGCTCTTGGGCGGCTAAGTTCTGAGCGGAAGAACCGCTCGGACCACCGGTGGTACCGATCATCGAGGAACGACCGGACCAACCGGGCCACTACCGCCCAAGAACCGCATCAAAATAGAAGCTCGACCGGTACTTGAGCGGTGCATGGCCGAAACCACCGCCCTAGCTTTTGCAGAGCATGGTGGAGGTACCACCGCCCGGAGGCAGCGGTACAACCACTCAATCAAAGATGATGAGCGTCAAGACCCAGCAGTACAACCGCTGGGCAGAAACAGTGAGCAGGAATAGATAAGGGAAACTCTCTCTCTCACACACACACACCTGAGAAAGACAAAGGAGGGGTGAGAAGGTGTACGTGAAAAGATTCCCCCAGTTCTTTCTAATGAGGATTCCCTCTTGATAGTACGGGTTCCCTACGAGCAAAGAGATAAAAGGCATAGGGGACTCCGTCTTCGATCTTTTCCTACAAGAGAGAATAGCTTTCCGATGTAGGCCTAAGCATCAAGACCCTGAAACATTTAGCACAAGATTAGACCAACAAAGGGTTGTCATCATCATCAAAAACATAAAGTAGGGAAATGCCCTTTCAATCTCCCCCTTTTTGGTGGATGATGACAACAACAAGATTTGCAAGAGAGAAGTCTATGAAATCTAGTCAGAACTCCCCCTAGATGTGTGCCCCAATAAGAATAAGCTGTTAGAAATCATGGGAACACTTTCAGGGCTAGACTCCCCCTAGATTTTATAGACTCATCACTCTAAGCACATAATATGAAAGACAACATAACGGATAGATAGCAATAAAAAGAGTAGCATAAGTCTGACACACAGCAAGGAACCACGAACAAAGTTCAACACTAAAGAAAAACACAACGAAACGAGAAACCCAACCCATGCAAATCCCGAGACCTATACAACCCTCTCCCCCTTTGGCATCAAGACACCAAAAAGGAAAAGAGCGAAGCTAGCGTCCCAAAGCTCAGTAGTCCTCCTCTGACTCCTCGGTCGCATCTGGATCCTCATCAGTAGAGTCATCATCGTCATCGTGATCGGATTCCTCCATGGCTTTGTCAGCAGCAGCAAAAGAGGTGGATGGCTGGGGAGGGGCCTCATCATCAGTCCAGGTGTTGTGGGTTGAAATCCAACGCTCCTCTGGGGTGATGCTCTTCTCAGAGCCACTCTGAACCGGCATATTGAGGTGCTTCATCATTGTAATTTGGCGACACCGTGCAAGCTTCTCATTGACATGTGCCACATACATCTTCTTCTGGATGTCAGTCTAGAGACAAAAGGTCTTCTTCACCTTGGCAGTGAGCTTGGCCACCCAAGAGGGCTTGGACCCTGGCTCCATCTCAAAGTCCTCATCGTCAGAAGTGGCATAGACATCCTCAGGAGCATTGGCAGGGAAGCGGGGCTCGGCGTGCTTCTTCTTCTTGAGAAGCTTGACCTCATGAACAGTGAGATTGTCTGGAGAAGTGAGGAGCTCTCCAGGACGACGAACAGCCCACACAGAGTTCAGAAAGCACATGACAAACGGAGCGTAGATTGGGACCTTATGGTAGATGACCATGTTGTACATTTCATGCCATAGCCAATTGGACACATCAAACATTGCACCAGTCCCCACCATGGTCTTCATAGCAACCATCAAGTCAACCAGATAGCCATGAATCTCATCTTGATTGCCCACCTTGGGCAAGAGCACATTACGGAACACTCGGTGCATGATGTCATAGACCTTCTCTAAATCCTTGGATTCTCCAATAATCCCACGGCCCCGAATGTATAGAGGGGCAAGCTTCTCCTTAGGCATGGACTCAGGATGGTCATGAGGATGAATGCCACCCCTTCCTTCCAGACCGATATCATCATACCCAATAGCATTGTAGAAAGCCCTCCAGGGAACTTGAAAGAGCTCATCACGACACATGAAAGTGAGAGTGCATGCGTCATCTTCTCCAAAGTGAACCGTGGCATATAACTGATGGATGAGTTGAACATCAAAGTCACAGTTGACTGACATGAGCTTGACAAGATCAAATTTCCCGCAGAGAGCCAAAGCCTCACCAAAATACTCCAAGTTGCTCCTCCAATGATCAAGATCGATGGTCCACTGCTTGGCATACCTGTTCTTGTTGTGCTCAAAGAGTTCATGTACAATTCGTACTTGCATCTCATTCAGGAACTGAACGGTGGTCCAACGAGGAGCAATGGGAACCTCATAAGGATTCTTTGAGCGGTAGGCTTCCCAATCCTTGGCTTTCCAGCGATGCAACGGCAGTACCACACGTTGCTTTGCAGCGTCAGACTTTTCACGGCGAGTGGGCTTGGTGGGAATCACAACCTCTTCTTCGTCATCAGACACAACCGGACGCAAGGTCCGTCGTGCCCTCTTCTTCGTCTTGCGAGGAGCAGAGCGAGAACTAGAGCCACCTGAACACACGCACAAGGAGAACACAAGAGACCCAGCAAAGATGAGAGGATTGCACACACAAACAAGAAAAGATATATTGCACAAACTTAGAAAATGAAACAGGGCTACATGGTGCAGATATCCCGGTTGAACCGGTTCTCCTACCGGTAGTACCGCTCCAGCGGTTGTACCACCCGCAGAGGCGGTAGAACCGCTGGACAGTTGTACTACAGGTAGAGACTAGATTGAACCGCGAAATATGAATCATACTAGCCATATTCTACTTTCAAAGACGTGCAATCTAAGCAGGAGGCAAAAAGTGATCTCTTCCACCCAATAGTTTAATCAATAAATGTGGAATGTCAAGTAGTGCCCTAGAACAAAGGGAACAAAACCTAGAACGAAGAACGAAGGACAAAGGGGCATTACCGTCATCCATGGGAAGAGATCGGGAAGGAGGAGGCCTCCTTGGAGAGGATCCACGGAGACCCCACGGATCCGAAGCGCGAGAAGCACTCCGGGGCAGAGGCAATGACGGCCGGCGGCTAGGGCACAAGATGGGAAGGGCTGGGGAAGGAAGAAAAGAAACCCCCACCAGCCCCGAGGGGTATATATAGACCCAACGCCGCACGGCGGTTGTACCGCTCAAGGGAGCGGTTGTACCGCTGCCTGGTACGAGCCAGTGATTATAGGCGGTACTTCCGTCGCCAAGAGGCAGCGGTAGTACCGCCGTAACCAACCGGTAGAACCGGCCAGACGGGCACCCCAGTGGTTGAGCGATGGAACCGCTCAGCCACCGCTGGGAGACCACCTGGAGATCACTAGCGGTTGAACCGCCCATGACCCCGGTTGTATAGCCTAGACACCATCACCAAAGCCAAGGACAAGAGTATGCAATGAGAATAGATGGCTTGAGGAAGGGAAGGCTTGGGATAGAGAAGGCACGGGGAAAAAGGTGGGTCTCCAAGAAAAACAAAAAAAAGAAAAAGAAAGAGAACCACACTTGGAGACCCCAACACCTAGCTCCGAAGAAAACAAACTAAGGCACGAACAAGAAGAACTAACACAAGGAACAACATGAACAAGGGGGTCGGAGGCCGTAGCCCCCTATGTATGAGTCAATTGGTATGGCACCGCGAAGAATTACCCTTGGGCCCATGACCAAAACACGTCTTTGAAGCACAAGTACCATCACAAATGGCAAATGTGGAAGAGTTGTTCAATTTATGCATAATGGGGGGAGGGAGAGTTCATCGAGAGAACAACACTCCCCCTATGTCCATGCCTGCATCTAAATAAGATAACAAGTTGAGTATGGTGGGGTGTGCAAGGGTTCAAGTAGCATTGGTCGAATCAACGATATTTAGCTCATGCCTTAACTCGCGAAATCTTGCTTCATCCAATGGCTTCGTGAAAATATCTGCAAGGTTATCATGAGTGTTGACATAGTTGAGCTCGACCTCCCCTCGCCTAATGTGATCCCGGATGAAGTGATACCGAATCTTGATATGCTTCGTCTTGACGTGTTGCACCGGGTTGAGAGAAATCTTGATGGCACTTTCATTGTCACACCAAAGAGGCACTTTGTCACAAATGACACCGTAATCCTTTAAATTTTGCCTCATCCATAAGAGTTGTGCACAACAACTACCAGCCGCCACATACTCCGCTTCGGTGGACGAGAGAGACACACAACTTTGCTTTTTGGAAGACCAACTTACCAATGAGCAACCAAGGAATTGGCACCCTCTGGAAGTGGACTTCCTATCCACTTTGTCTCCCGCCCAATCGGAATCCGAATACCCTACAAGCTTGAAGTTTGCTCCTCTTGGGTACCATAAGCCAAAGTTTGGGGTATGAGCAAAATATCGAAAGATTCGTTTGACCGCCACATAGTGACTTCCCTTAGGTGCGGCTTGAAACCGTGCACAAGTTCCCACACTCAACATGATGTCCGGTCTAGATGCACAAAGGTAAAGCAAGGAGCCTATCATGGAACAATATACCTTTTGATCCACCACTTTACCATTGGGATCTATGTCAAGTTGGCACTTGGTGGGCATTGGAGTGGAAGCCGTCTTGACATCACTTAGCTTAAATCTCTTGAGCATGTATTGAGTGTATTTGGCTTGGTTGACGAAGGTTCCTTCTCTTCTTTGCTTCACTTCGAACCCTAGAAAGAACTTCAACTCTCCCATGGAAGACATCTCGAACTTTGAGGTCATGAGAGCGGCAAATTCCTCATTGAAAGCTTTATTAGGGGAACCAAAGATAATATCATCAACATATAATTGGCACACAAACAACTCCCCTTTGACCTTCTTAGTAAAAAGAGTGGGGTCGATTAGCCCAACTTCAAAACCACGACCTTGTAACAACTCGGTAAGGTGGTCATACCACGCACGTGGGGCTTGTTTAAGGCCATAGAGTGCCTTATCGAGTTGATACACATGATCAGGAAAGTAGGGATCCTCGAACCCGGGGGGTTGCTTGACATAAACCAATTCATTAATAGGACCATTAAGAAAAGCACTCTTCACATCCATTTGTTGTAACTTAAAGTTATGATGAGAAGCATATGCAATCAACATGCGAATGGATTCAAGACGAGCAACGGGAGCAAAGGTTTCACCGTAGTCGATACCCTCGACTTGGGAGTAGCCTTGTGCTACCAAACAAGCCTTGTTGCGAATGATCATCCCATGGGCATCTTGCTTGTTCTTAAATATCCACTTGGTTCCAATGACATTGTGGTTCCCGGTCGGTCTTGGCACCAATCTCCACACTTTGTTGCGCTCGAAGTTGTTGAGTTCTTCATGCATGGCATTGAGCCAATCCGGGTCTTCGAGCGCCCCATAGACCTTGTGGGGTTCGACACAAGAGACAGACGCGTGATGCTCACAATAGTTTGCTAATTGTCTACGAGTGCTTACCCCCTTTCTTAAGCTTCCAAGCACATTAGTCATGAGATGATCCTTGGTGGAGAGCTTGGAAGCAACCTTGGCGGCACGACGCTCCAACTCCTCCTCGGGGGTGAGACGAGGAGTGGTTACTTGATCATCTTGAGCATCGTATTGAGCTTGTTCTTGTTCTTGAACTTGCTTGGAGGAGAGAACTTGACCTTGGGCATCACTTGGTGTGTCAACACCGTCTTGAGCATGATCTTTCCCTTGGTCTTGTTCTTGAGGATGAGGGCCTTCGTGTTGTTCTTCAGAAGCGTGTGGGCCTTGGGTTGGTGATGGCTCCACTTGAGTGGAGCATTGTCCTTCTCCTTCGGCCACAAGGGGTTCCTCAATGGGTAAGATAAAGCCAACACCCATTCTTCTTATGGCTTGAGGAGGAATTTCATCACCTACATCACAAGTGCCACTTTGCTCCACTTGGGAGCCGTTATTCTCATCAAACTCCATGTTACACGTCTCCTCAATAAGTCCCGTGGATTGGTTGAGGACATGGTAAGCATGAGAGTTTGTAGCATAACCAACAAATATGCCCTCATAAGCTCTAGCTTCAAATTTAGACAACTGAACACCTTTCTTGAGAATGAAAACACTTACACCCAAACACCCGAAAGTACTTGGGGTTGGGCTTGTTACCGGTGAGTATATCATATGGAGTCTTGTTCAAGCCCTTACGGAGGTAGAGCCGATTGGATGCATGACACGCGGTGTTGATGGCTTCGGCCCAAAAGTTGTATGGGGACTTGAACTCCGCCATCATGGTCCTTGCCGCATCCATCAACGTCCGGTTCTTCCTCTCCGCAACACCGTTTTGTTGAGGGGTGTAAGGTGCGGAATATTGATGCTTGATCCCCTCATCACTAGGAAACTCATCCAAGGTTTACTTCTTGAACTCGGTGTCGTTGTCACTTCTTATTGTCAAGATCTTTGAATTGTGTTGACGTTGTGCTTCATGTGCAAAGTCAATGACGGTTTGTTGGGTCTTGCTCTTCCTCTTGAAGAAATACACCCAAGTGTATCTTGAGTAGTCATCTACGATCACCAAGCAATACTTCCTACCCCCAAGACTATCGAAGGATGGAGGCCCAAAGAGATCCAAGTGAAGGAGCTCCAAAGGCCTCTTTGAGTAAATGATAGTCGTGGGAGGGTGAGCCTTCTCATGTAGCTTTCCTTCGATACAAGCACTGCAAGCACGATCTTTAGCAAAACTAACATTCGGTTAGTCCATGGAGATGGTACCCCTTGAGAAGACTTTGCAAAGATCTCATATTGACATGGGCTAGACGGTGATGCCAAAGCCACCCCACATCAACTTTAGCCATTAGGCATGTTGCGGTCTTAGTGGGTCACTCCGAAAAGTTAATCACATATAGACCGTTCTCGACATGCCCAACAAAGGCTACTTTAAGAGTCTTGCTCCACAAGAGGGCCACGGTATCGATATCAAAGAAAGTGGCAAAGCCCATGATTGCGAGTTGACGAATGGAAAGTAAATTGTATGCAAGGGACTCAACAAGCATGACCTTCTCGATCGTGAGATCATGAGAGATGACTACCTTGCCAAGTCCCAATACCTTAGAAGATGAGGCGTCACCCCACTCGACATTGGTGGGCATATATGGAATCTTGTGCACGTCCACCACCAAGTCCTTTCTTCCGGTCATATGATTTGTAGCTCCGCTATCGAGCAACCATGATCCCCCACTGGAAGCAAACACCTACAAGAGATCAATGCTTGGTTTTAGGTACCCATTTTGTAATGGGTCCTTTGATGTTAGTAACAAGGGTCTTTGGAACCCAAATAGACCATTCAATGTACTCATGAGGAGAACCAACGAATTTGGCATAGACATGCCCATCACTAGCACGACATAACATATAAGATGGATTAAAGTCACCGGCTTTGATGGGAGAAGTGGCATTGCCCTTTTTGACACTGCCACCCTTCGCATTGTTCTTCTTCTCCTTGGAAGCACTCTCTCCCTCCTTCACAAAGGTTTGCATGAGAGGAGGAGGTTGTTTGGTCTTGTCATTCTTCTTCTTGTTCTTGGACTCGGGCACGTACCCAACCCCTTCCTTGGCCACAACTCCCTTTTGATTCATCAAGAGGTCGTTGAGGTTCTTCTTGCCTTGTATGCAAGTCGTAAGACCTCTCTCAAGTTGCACCTTTAGCTTAGCGTTCTCCTCAACAAGATGCACATGCTCACAACACGGGTTAGTAGCATTTGCATTATCAATTAACATCACACGAGGAAAAGTGGCTTTTTCCTTGGTTATCTTTACTTGAAGTTGATCATGAGACTCTTTGAGGCTAGCATGAGCACCTTTCAAGACCTTGTGAGCCTTGTCAAGTAGATCAAACTCCTCTTTGAGTCTAGCAAGATCAACCTCAAGTTCGGCCTTCTCGGAGTTTAGCACATGAGAAACAATGAGAGCATGATCATAATCTTTCTTTAACTTAGCATGATCAACGTTGTGTGACTCCTCAAGAGCCAAACGAAGACCATGCTCTTCCTCAAGAGCATTGGAAAGATCCGAAATCTCATCGACATAGTCACGACTATGCCCTTCCATCTTAATGATGGTATCTTCGTGAGCCTCGATCATGTCATTGGCTTCACCAAGTTGTTCCAAGAGAGCAACAAAGTGCTTCTTGGATTTACCCTTAAGTTTGCCCATAAAGGCCTCAAACTCATTCGCCTCCACATTAGCTCCCTCATGTTCATCAATGCTATCCGTCGAACAAGAATGATTAATGATGGTAGTTTTGATGTTGGGGGTTACCTTGTTGGTGGCTTTAGCCATGAGGCACTTGGCGGTGATGCTCTCATTGGGTGAGTCGAAGAGAGACACCCGTGGAGTCGTCGCAATGGCAACTGAGGCCATGGCAGCCGACTCACCATCTTCATCGTTGTCATCATCCTCATTGTGCTCTTCTTGTACCACCAAAGCCTTGGGAGGAGTCTTCTTGGTGAAGTTGCTCTTGTTGGGGAACGACTTGGCCTTGTCCTTTCGGATGAGCTTGCCACCATTGTCTTCCCTCTTCTCATACGGGCACTCCGCAACAAAATGACTCACATTGCCACAATTGTAGCAAGTCCTTACACGTTGCTTGCTCTTCGTGCCACTTGAGTTGTTTTTGTTAAAGTTTGGCCTTGAGTTTTTCTTGCTCCAAAATTGCCTTGAAGCGAGTGCCATGTGTTCATGATATGCATACTTTGTATCTTCGGGGTTGCTCTCCTCTTCTTCCTCTTCTTCTTCTTCAATGCAGAGCTTGGCCTTCAATGCAAGGTTGGGCTTCTTTGCCTTTTGAGAACGAAGCACCGCATTGTGAGCGGTCTTGTCCAAAATGTTCATGGCCACAAACTCATCCAACACTTCGCTTGAAGTCAAAGTGTCGAAGTCCGGCCTTTGACGAATGACGGAGGACATGGCCTTGTGGTAGGGCATCATTGCCTTGAGGAATTTGCGCTTGATCCAATTGTCATCTGTGTCCTTGCTCCCGTGATCTTGGAGTGAGACCGCGAGTTTGGTTACTCTCCGATAAAGCTCACGAGGTTCTTCATCTTCTTTCATTGCAAACTCATCGGCCTCATCTTGCACCACTTCATAGTTGGAGCGTTGAATGCTTGGGCTTCCCCGGTAGAGAGAGACAACACAAAGCCAAGCGTCTTTGGCCAAAGCGAAGGGCCGAAGATGAGGTAGATCTTCGGGTGGAATTGCATCTTGAATGATGAAGAGAGCATTTTCATTGAATTGATTCTCCGCGGCTTCTCGAGGAGTGAAGTTGCTTGGATCATGCGGATAGAAACCTTCTTCAATGATTCTCCAAAGATTAGTGTTCACATGATTTAAATGACGTTTAAAGCGGTAAACCCAAGAATCAAAGTCCTCATTTTTCACAATCTTAGGGGGAGGACTGGCATGATTCAAATGAGTGGAAGGAACCGGTCCACCATTTGGTTCCACGTGAGCAAAGATGTCGGTGCCATTCTCAACTAGAAGAAGGAGCCTTTTCACTACTAGCTTCCCCCTTATCGGAGGTAGCATCCGTCACCTTGTCGGTGGGATTACCCACTTCCAACGGTGCTGTGGATAGTTTAAGCCCTTCAAGGAATTTAGTAAACATGCTTTCAACCTCGGTCGTCATGGAGGTCTTCAATGTCTCCAAGGCCACATTGAACTCCTCACGAGAGACCGAGGTTCCCCCATCACCCGTAGACGAGATCAGAGTCACACCAGACTGTTCCTCCACACCGTCTACGGTATCAACCATACTCTTAGGATGGTAAAGTCCTTAATAAAGAGACGAGGCTCTCATACCAATTGAAAGGATCGATATAGTTAACTAAAGGGGGGTGAATAGGCAACTAACAATTTTTAGCTTTTATTTACCAAATTAAACTTTGCATCAAAGTAGGTTTTCTAGATGTGCAACTAGGTGAGCAACCTATCTGATGCAACACATACAAGCACACAAGCAAGCAAGGAAAGTAACACAAGTAAGCTTGCAAAAGTAAAGGGACGAGAAGACCAAGAGTGGAGTCGGTGAAAACGAGGATGTGTTACCGAAGTTCCTTCCTTTTGAAGGGAAGTACGTCTCTATTGGAGCGGTGTGGAGGCACAATGCTCCCCAAGAAGCCACTAGGGCCACCGTATTCTCCTCACGCCCTCACACAATGCGAGATGCTGTGATTCCACTATTGGTGCCCTTGAAGGCGGCGACCGAACCTTTACAAACAAGGTTGGGGCTCTCTCCACAACTTAATTGGAGGCTCCCAATGAAACCATGAAGCTTCACCACAATGGAATATGGCTCCGAGGTGACCTCAACCGTCTAAGGTGCTCAAAACACCCAAGAGTAACAAAATCCACACAAGAAAGTATGGGGGAAGCAAATATCCTTTGGTGGAAGTGTAGATCTAGGTCTCCTCCTTCAATCCCTAGAAAATCAACAAGTTTGAGTGGCTAGAGAGAGAGAGATCGGGCAAGAGAGCTTGAAGTGCATTAATGGTGGAGTGAGAGAGGTCAAAGGTGAGAGTGGTAGGTGGGAGAAGCTCCCTTATATAGCAGCCCTAAATTCCAGCCGTTACTACGTTTTTTGCACTGCAGCGGTACAACCAGTCCTCGTCCCGGTACAACCGGGACTCATGGTGTATCTGCAGAACCCTACCAAGCGGTACAACCAGACCTACATGCGGTAGCACCGGTTAAGAAAAATAACTGGACTAACCGCCTCGCCACCGCACAACCACCGCATCAAAACAGAAGCTTGACCGGTACTTGGGTGGTGCCTGGCCGGAACAACCGCATGGCCTTGAGCTCTTGGGCAGCTAAGTTTTGAGCGGAAGAACCGCTCGGACCACCGGTGGTACCGGTCATCGGGGAACGACGGGACCAACCGGGCCACTACCGCCCAAGAACCGCGTCAAAACAGAAGCTCGAGCAGTACTTGAGCGGTGCATGGCCAGAACCACCGCCCTAGCTTTTGCAGAGCATGGTGGCGGTACCACCGCCCGGAGGCAGCGGTACAACCGCTCGATCAAAGCTGATGAGCATCAAGACCCAGCGGTACAACCGCTCCAGGGAGCGGTACAACCGCTGGGCAGAAATAGTGAGCAGGAATAGATAAGGGAAACTCTCTCTCTCACACACACACACACCTGAGAAAGACAAAGGAGGGGTGAGAAGGTGTACGTGAAAAGATTCCCCCAGTTCTTTCTAATGAGGATTCCCTCTTGATAGTACGGGTTCCCTACGAGCAAAGAGATAAAAGGCATAGGGGACTCCGTCTTCGATCTTTTCCTACAAGAGAGAATAGCTTTCCGATGTAGGCCTAAGCATCAAGACCCTGAAACATTTAGCACAAGATTAGACCAACAAAGGGTTGTCATCATCATCCAAAACATAAAGTAGGGAAATGCCCTTTCACCGTTGTAACCATGGTCCTACTGCCTCCTGTAGTAGGCCTCCTAAGGTCGATATGATCCATGTGCCTTCTACAGGCCGTAGATTCAATGGGGCTTCTACGGGCCATATGATCGATTGGCCAAACATGGCTCGTACTTTCATGGACATTTAACGGACCGCAATATGGGCCGTAAATGGGCTATAATGGGAATCGTCTATTTATGGGTCGACCATAACAGGCCGTTAATAGGCCCATGTGTACAACAGGCTTAATTCTATCTGCAGGCATAACGGGTCATTAATGGGCCATATTTGATGACGCTATGAAAATGGCCCAACGGATTAAAGGGCCACAGATGGGCCGACTTTAACCATGGGCTAAATATGGCCCACAAGCGGAACAGGCCAGTAACGGACCTTGAGTAACCTAATGTGGGAAATGAGCCAATAATAAATCGGCCCTTATAAGGTCGAAAGATAACATGGGCTGAAATGGCCTAATGGAATAATGGGTCATTAATGGGTATAAAGCGATATACTGTTCATTATGGGCCAGTTTCACCACGAGCCGTTTATGGGCCAAGATTTACAAAGGGCCTCATATGGGCCGAAGGACGTCATGGGCCATACATGGGCCGGAAGTTACAACAGGCTAGAATCATATTGGACGGCCCATATGGCGCTACTGGGCCTAATTCGAATAGGCTATAATGGGTCGTGAGTTAGCGGGTTGTAAATGGGCTATATGCGAGCAGGCCGTTAAGAAGCCTTCTGTGGGCTGGGCCGCTACCTTTTGACTAATTCAAACAGGTCAGCCTTTTGACCTAAATGGGGCACTGTTGGGCCAAGCCACGTGTCAACGTATCATAGGCGCGTCCCCTCCATTCGCTGGATGACATCTGTCCTAGCACAGAGCTGACACGTGGATACTCCACCGAATGAGAATTTTACACATGGAAAATCCCCATTGGTCGGGGCTGTTAACGGATTATCGGTTCCAAACTGGAACCCGATTGCTTAACGACTACCCGTTATGGTAGATGCCAAGTGTCGGTTACCCTTGATTAAAACACTTCCATGACGTGTGATTTATCGTCATGGAAGTGGACACTTCCGTGATGATAATTTTGGTATTGTCATGGAACACTTATACGATAGCACAGGTATGACAATCTTGATTCTGTCATAAAATCATCATGGATGTACATGCATGATAGAAAACATGACCTACTGTGACAAACACGTATGATCACGGAACTGAATTTTTTTGTAGTGATTAGGTTATGTCGTGTATGATGCCTAAATGTACACTATAGCAGGCAGGAGTGATTCATCATTGCACGCACAATTGAATTACAGGTTAAGGGACAGTTCTATTCCGCCTTTTTAGAGATTATTGTCAAAATAAGCCATAAAATATGTAAAGAACTCGTTTTTGAGTTATGGGCTTGGGCTTAACTTATTTTGCTTGGGGGTGCTTCGCATAGAAGCTCACTAAAAATTGAAGGGAAGGGGAATAGCGAAATGACTCTGTTGTCTGCCTATATTACACTCAAAACTCCACTGCTGACGCCCGAGTCACACCTGACCCTCAAGTAAAAACAAACACACAAGCATTCATTGCCTTGCCCGCCTGCGTCTCCTCTCCCCTTTCCCTCTACCTCGATCCCTTGCCTGTAGTGCTAGGGTTCTTCCAGCGAGCCACCGCCACAGGTCCCATATGGCCTGCTCCTTGGCGATGCTTTGTCCAGCTAGGCTACATGGCCGGCGGGTAGGGCCTAATCTCCCCGGCTGCTCCTCCTTCTGGCGCCGCCCCTCACTCTCATGGTCTCCAGCAGCTGCTCCGCTATGGTTCGTCGAACACAATACTCCGGCGGTCACCACACAACTATGGTCGATGCCCCACTCTGGCAGAAGGCACCTCGTTCCCCCTCCTCTCCTCCCAGGTCGTGGTCTTGAGGTGCTGCTGAAGGATGAGCTAATACAACAACGTGAGGTTCTCCTCTGATTTTTTGCCAAATTTTCATTCGGATCCGCTATGCGATGAATTGCTATGAACTGTTGTTGCTGCTATATGATGCATTTATATGAGCTGCTCCTGTTGCTGCTATTTGATGAATTGTTGTGAGCTACTGCTGTTGTATGATGAATTTGTATGAGCTGCTTCTGCTATATGATGAGTTGTTATGAGCTGCTCCTGCTGCTATATGATGAATTACTATGAGGTGCTCCTACTCCTGCTATATGATGAATTGCTATGAGTTGTTGCTGGTATATGATGAATTGCTAGTTGTTGTTGTATGATGAGTTGCTATGAGGTGCTACTGCTATACGATGCTTTCAGGTGGTGCTGCTATATGATAATAACCAACCATTTGGACCATCGAATTTCAATAAATAATGGTCTGCCATTTAAATTTAGGCAATGCGTTCTTCATTTAAATTAGCCAATGGGCTCTCTATGTAAGATATTGACCAAAATAGATTGTGCAAGTAGATGGTATCTTTGTATTTGTATTTTGAACAAATATTGATGGTCTGATTTCCTATCATATTAATTACTGCACTGGGTTCAATTTGTGATGTTTGCAAGTTAAATTAATTTTCATATGGGCAGCAAAATGACAAAATATAATGCAATCTAGACTTTTCACTGAACATGCCACAGATAAGCTAAAAAGCAGGCAATGAAAAGAACTGGTTGGCTTATTATCTGGAGCTTATATTCAAAGGGGCTTATTTTCTTAGGATAACTCAAAATAGCTGTCCCTAAGAACCCTGGCCAATAGCACTGACGTACCAAATAACATGTCACGATGATTGCAATGGAGTGACCTACCATAGCACACTATATAGGCTCGCCGCTGCCTCTCCTTTTTGTTGCGATGTTCCATAAAATTGCCACATACATCTTTTACTTTTTAATTGCGGCACCCCATCTGCAAGTTGACATGGCTAATTTGAGATATCTCTACATGATAATACATTTCATATCCCTTGCGCATATTTAAACCACCAATTAACCATTCTGTGCGTAGCATAAACTAGCCATGACTCTGTGTATTAGGCTAGCAGGCACTCTAAGGGAGCCTAATGTAGTGCACTGGAATTCCTACATGCCACCTACGATTTTGTGTAATGTACTACCTCTATTCCTAAATATATGTCTTTGTAGAGATTCCACTATATGGACCACATACAAATGTATATAGATGCATTTTAGAGTGTAGATTCACTCATTTTTCTCTGTATGTAGTCTAAAGTGGAATATCTAGAAAGATTTATATTTAGGAATGGAGGGAGTATCATGTATGACATCTACATCTCTAATTTAGCAGCCAGTAGTGGAAATCATTTTCTGCACAAAGGGATTACTGGCCAAAAATCCTAGCAAAGCACGATGGCAAGCACACAACAATACAAGAGAGAGATGCACTTACAAGATCATGGCAATGCCTCTGTCCAGGATCTTGGTTGGCCAAGTTATTAGATCCAGAAGAAACATCATCCTTATAGTTCTTGCCAGCTGCATAACATGTAACAACGACCTGTTAGTATATTTGAAGTACATCGGGCAGATGATGCTGGATGGGTTTAAAGGTGACAAGTACCTAGGCCGCAGCGGGTGCTTGGCATCTTCCTAGACAGTGGGAATTAGGTTAGAAACGTCAAGGGTGATGACGTTGCGCTGGCTGTCGAGGTCCAGTAAGGAGATCTAGAACCATGGAGTAGTGTGTTTGTGGAGCGGCTCCGGTAGGGTGGACTACGATGTGGGCAAAGCGGATCTGAGGCCGTGGACGAGGGCGTCGGTGAAGCTGCTCTGGTGGTTGGGTTCAGGATGGTGTCAACGATGCGGATCTACGGCCGTGGACGGGGCGTCGGAAGCTGCTCTGGTAGGTTGGACGAGGGTGCGACGAAGCGGATCCGAGTCCGTGGGCTTAGGAGTTGGCAAAGCGGAGAATGGTATAGGCAAGGCTACTCCGGTAGGGTTGAGGATGGTGTTGGCGAAGCGGCTTCGGCAGGGTTTGATGGGAATCGTTGCATGGAAAACAAAAAAATTCTACACACATGCAATGATCTATCCATGGAGATGCATAGCAACGAGAGGGAGACTGTGTCTACGTACCCTCGTAGACCATAAGCGGAAGCATTTCACAACGCGGTTGATGTAGTCGAACTTCTTCGTGCTTCAACTGATCAAGTACCGAACGCACGGCACCTCCGTGTTATGCACACGTTCAGGTCGGTGATGTCCCTCGCCTTCTTGATCCAGCAAGACGTCGAAGTAGTAGATGAGTTCCGTCAGCACGACGGTGTGGTGACGGTGATGGTGAAGTGATCTCCGCAGGGCTTTGCCTAAGCACTACGAAAATTTGACCGGGGTGTAAACGGTGGAGGGGGCGCCGCACACGGCTAGGCAACTGTCTAGGGTGTGCTAGGGCACCCCCCACATATATATAGGTGGGAGGGAGGGATGAGCAGCCATAGGAGGTGCCCAAGTAGGAGGAATCCTACTTGGAGCCCTCCCAAGCCGTGTGCCCCCTGCCATATATAACCGAGGGGGAGGAAAGAGGGGGGAGGGAAGGAAGAGGGAGTCCTACTCCACACTTTCCTTTCCCTCCCCTCTTTCCATCTCCTCCTCATAGGGCTGGCCACTATAGGGGCACACCAGCCCCTTGTGGGCTGGTGTGTTCCCTGTAACATCCCAAATTTTCAATTTGGAATGTTATACATTAGGTCATCATGCATATCATATTTTATTTTGCTTTTGGTTTTGATCCTAGAAAATCCTAAGCAACTCAAGGACCCACGGAGAGAGTTGGGGATTTCGTTTTTTACATATTTGAGTTTTCTCAAATTATGTAAACAGGATCATTTGATTTTATTTATTTTATCATCAATTATTTCTATTACAAAAATATGAGAGAGGGAATAAAATGACTTTCCCAAAATATAGAAATATTGAGGATTTAATAAAAAAATCAAATAAGTTTTATTTCAGAGTTTTTCGGTATTTTTATTTGAATTTAGGAAAAATGCGCATTTTTCAAAGTTGTAGTTTGGGCCCAGATAAATGTTCACTTTATCAGGCTTGATTTTAGGAACCCGACAAAATTTATTTCGTGATTTTTGGAGTCCGTTTAGTATTTCTTTTTATTTTTCTTCCGAGCGGAATTATTAAAAAAAAACTGGAACCGACTCCGGGCCGTAACCGGCCAGGAAACCTCCGCCCGGGGCCTTTATATAGCGCCCGAACCGGCCCGAGAGAGAGAGAGAGGCCCGAAGCCAGCTAACCCTAACCCTAGCTAAGCCGCCGCCGCCGCCGCCGGAGCGCGCGCCTTTCGAGGTTCGCCGCCGCCTCGTTTTCCGTGCAGTTTTTTTTTTAAAATTCTGTTCGTCGTTTTTCTTTTTCGTCGGATTTTCTGCGGTTATTTTCTGATCGCGATTTCTGATCCGATTTTCGTTTTAGTATAACTTTTCGCTCGTTTATCGGAATCAGGCGATTCAAGCGCCTGGAGTTTCGTCTCGAAACCCTTTTTCCGAATAATCAACTCAAACAAGTTTTTGCTACTGTAAAATTTGCCCTAGATCCAGATTACTAGAACGAAGTTGTTTTCTTTCGCCGTTTGGCTTCTTTTGCTTCGTTCGATTTGATTCTTTTTGCAAACCAGGGTTCTTAAGTTGAACTTTCTGGTTAGATCTTCTATTTGAGTTTTACCTGTGCATTAGATGAGTACTTATTGTATGCTTGTTTGTTTGTCTGCGATAGAATACCCGGAGTGCGCCGCCTGTTACTTCGAATCTCTAGGTTACGCGGATCATCAGCAAGGCAAGTAACACTTTGATCATACCTTTTCTACAACCCAGTTTTATTGCATTAGATCAATCCTCACACATTGCATGACTAGGATCTAATTAAATTGTGGGATGGGAAGTAGATGAGGTAGTACCTATTACCTGTTTATTATCAAACCTTTGGGAGTTACTTCTACGTTTGCTTATTATGCCATGCTATGCCATTAGACGTGGATTGGGTGAGTGATATCCATGACAGATGTGAGATTGTTAATTAAGGGTTTATCTAAGGTGGCAACCTAACACACATCTGGGTGGATTGAGGCACCTGGGGTTACCAGGACTTGCCTGTTTTTCTTGGACCACCACCCAGGCTCAAAGGGATCATGAGATTATTCATACTAGAAACTTCCGTGTGCAGCCACAAGCCATTATGGGCTCTGGCATAGTTGACTAAGTTGTGCGAACTCTTACAGTGGTAGACTAGCAGATGTAGGGGAAAGTAGGTGTACCGGTCTACCCGTCGTAAGGTGCTAGCGCTTCTGAAAGACTGTGTCTCGGTCATCCGTTTCTCAAACACCATGTAGTGCGAGAAACCAAACGGAGGCGATCGAGTCTTGTGGAGAAAAGTGCGCAAACCTCTGCAGAGTGTAACAAACTAATCATGGTTAGCCGTGTCCCCGGTTATGGACATCTTGAGTATCTAGTACCTGGATTATCATGTGAATCTCAACATGTTACTCTAAATTAATATTGTTGGGTTTTAATGATGTTACTTAATTGGGATTGAGGATGCTGTCAACCATTCTCAATGTTTAACAACCACCATGATAGTAATTAAATTTATTCCTTTGAAGTAGGGAAAAATTGGCTTTACACAAAAACTGTAACCATAGAGCTTTCCACCAGCCAAATATGCATATAGTATAGCTATTGCATTCCATTACTCTCTATGTGTTACCTTGCCAGCATATTCCATGTGCTGACCCATTTTCGGGCTGCAACGTTAATGTTGCAGACTTTTCAGACGACGATTAAGGAGTTTAGGTCGTGGTTCTATACTCAGTGATGCCGTTGGAGTTGATGGACTCACTTATCTTCCAAGCCTTCCACTGTTATCGTTATTAGATGGCCTTTAGCCATATTTATTGTAATAAGTTCTCTTTTGAGACACTCGATGTAATAAGTGTGTGATTGCTACTCTGTTATAAATCCTCCGAAGTACTGTGTGGTGTCAGCATTACTGATCCAGGGATGACACCGAAGCACAGAGATCAGACTGTTTGAGGTCTGGTCGCTACAGAGATGGTATCAGAGCACACGCTGACTGTAGGACACGACCACTAAGCTAAAGACCTAGATCACTCTCTTCTCTTCTGACTTCTCATCTTTTCTACTCTTTAGGATGGCGGATGCAAGGAATAAGTTCGCACAACCAGATGAAGACACACCCTTTGGACGCCACTTGAAGGAAGTCACTAGATACCTGAACATAGGAATACCAAGCTTCACGGGAACCTACAACGCACTTTACCTGAAGAAGAGCACTGGATGATTCAAGTTCAAGTTCCAGGAAGGACGTTCATGCCAGTCACTGAGCCCATAGAGCTTTCTTTTGATGCACCAACTTAGAGTCTAGGAAAGAGTATGGCAGCTCACATCGCCATGGGACGCATTGGAGAAGCCTACCGCAAGGATCTCAAGGATACTATCTACCAGATTTGTGGGCGCCGAGATGAACACTGGGAGATGATCAGCACCAGGAAAGATAGATCAATTGCACCTTTTATTCAGGAGTTAAACCAGCACATTCGACGACAGGAGAATCAGATGTGCGCCGACATGATAGATCTGAAGAAGGCTAGGACTAGAATTAAGAAACTAGAGGAAGAACTCAAGGCTACACGCGAAGATTATGAAGAAGAAATTGAAGTACTGGTGGAGAAGAATGACGATCTGATCAAGAAGATTGGAATATTTATGGGAGGCCCGACACCAGTAGATGAAGACGAAGAACCCAAGGAGATTAGCCCGGAGGACTACATCATCATTGACGCCACCGACTCGGAACAAGATAGTAGTGATGATGACTATGTTGATGAAGCAGGAGCAGATATCATGGAGTCTACAACCGTAGAATATTTCTAATAGACCACCTCATCAGTAGTAGTAGTCCACCATGTAAATATAGTAGTCCGATCACTTTTGCGATAGTTAGATCGATTGTATGTCATGTTTGATTGATTGAAGTGAATTGTGTGCTTTTGCCTCATGTGCATATGGGTAGTGTTTTCCCTTTAGACCCCCTCTATTCTTATATCTCATCTTTTCTAAACCCTCAGATGCCTCCGAGACGTAACCCCGGATTTGCCTTTCCGCCGGAGCTCACCCAGTTGATCCAGCAGAAGAACACCTTGATGCAGTTGCTAGTTCAGAATCAGAATCAGGGGAACAACAACAACAATCCACCACCACCACCTGTTGACCACTTAGCCCGTTTTCTTAGGCTGAATCCGCCAGTGTTTTCCAGTAGCACCGAGCTGATAGTAGCAGATGATTGGCTCCGCAAGATAGCTAGGGAGTTGACCACAGCAGGATGCACCGATGTGGAGAAGGTTAAGTTTGCCGCACATCAGTTAGAAGGACCCGCAGCATCTTGGTGGGAGAATTTCACAGCCACCTTCCCAGTCGACACTGTCACATGGGACCAGTTTCAGCAGGCTTTTCGTACCGCCCATGTTTCAGCAGGAGCAATGGCCATGAAGAAGCGTGAGTTTCGTAACTTGCGCCAAGGAGGACGGACAGTTGGCCAGTATGTGGAGTTTAGTAAGCTAGCACGTTATGCCCCAGATGACGTTGCTACGGATGCAGCTAAGCAGGAGAAATTCCTGGAAGGATTGAATGATGATTTGAGTATGCAGTTGATGGTAGCCACTTTCAACAACTACCAGGAGTTGGTAGACCGTGCTCTTATGATTGAAGGGAAGCAGCAGCAAATTGAGAACCGCAAGAGGAAGTATGGACAAGGAAAGTATAATTCAGGAGCTCAGCAGAAGCCATGCTTTACCCCTAGGCCAGGAGGACATTTTCAGCATACCCATGGAGTAGGTAGCTCGCACAATCACAATGGCACCAAGAATGGTAATGGGAATGGAGGAAGCAATGGACAGAACCGCAGCACCCCATCAACCCCAGCCAAGAAGGATTTGAGCCACGTCACTTGCTATAAGTGTTCGAAGCCAGGACATTATGCCAATGAATGTGCTGAAGGACAAAATGGCAATGGAAGCTCTGGAAAGAAGCCGAACCCTTTCAACAGGGGACAGGTGAACCACGTTAATGTGGAGGAGGTTGAAGCTCAGCCCGATGCAGTAATAGGTAAGTTTTTGGTTAAGTCATTTACTGCACTCGTTCTTTTTGATACTGGTGCATCGCATTCATACATATCAAGGGGATTTGTGGAAAAGTATAGCCTGCCCACTAGGATTCTTAAAACACCTATGCTAGTAAGCTCACCAGGAGCGGAGCACATGGCCAGTCAAGGATGTTTTCAAGTGCCATTAAGTATAGGAAGGCATGTTTTCCCAACGGATTTAATTATTTTGGAATCCCAAGGTCTGGATGTGATTCTTGGTATGGATTGGCTGTCGATGTATGGGGGAAACATCGATTGCGCCAGTAAGACAATTTTGCTCACAACGCCAGAAGGAAGAAGGATCAAGTATGTATCCCGGCATGTACCAAAGCGGACCCAAGTAAATTCCTTATCAGGAGTTGTGCAGGAGGAAGTACCAGTGGTAAAGGATTTTCCTGATGTATTTCCCGAAGAGTTGCCAGGCATGCCACCGGATAGAGACATTGAGTTTTTCATTGAGCTATTGCCAGGCACTGGGCCAATATCAAAGAGACCGTATAGGATGCCAGCAAAAGATTTGGTGGAAATTAAGAAGCAGATTAAGGAGTTACTGGATAAGGGATATATTCGCCCAAGTTCTTCGCCTTGGGGATCGCCAGTACTTTTAGTGGAGAAGAAGGATGGATCGTTAAGGATGGTTGTTGATTATCGAGGATTGAACGAAGTAATGATCAAGAACAAGTACCCACTACCAATGATCAACGATCTGTTTGATCGATTGCAAGGAGCTAAGGTATTTTCCAAGATCAATTTGCGATCAGGATACCACCAGTTGAAGATTCGAGAACAGGATATTCCTAAGACAGCTTTTACCACCAGGTATGGGCTGTATGAGTATACCGTTATGTCATTTGGACTGACTAACGCGCCTGCCTATTTTATGAACATGATGAACAAAGTGTTTATGGAGTTTTTGGATAAGTTCGTCGTAGTGTTCATTGATGATATCCTGGTATATTCGAAGAATGAAGAGGAACATAAGGAGCATTTGCGTTTGGTACTTGGAAAGCTCAGAGAACACCAATTATATGCCAAGTTCAGCAAATGTGAATTTTGGTTGAAGGAAGTAGGATTCCTCGGACACGTTATATCTGGAGAAGGTATAGCAGTAGATCCCGCTAAAGTTGAAACCGTGACCAAGTGGGAAGCACCAACAACAGTTGGGGAGATCCGGAGTTTTCTTGGACTCACAGGATACTACCGGAGATTTATTGAGAATTTCTCAAAGATTGCAAAACCTATGACGGAGTTGTTGAAGAAGGATACTAAGTTCAAATGGACTGATGAGTGTGAGGCAAGTTTTCAGGAATTGAAGAAACGTTTGGTTACCTCACCAGTGTTGATTTTGCCAGATCAGACCAAGGATTATGAGGTGTATTGCGACGCTTCACGTCGAGGACTTGGAGCAGTGCTTATGCAGGAAGGAAGAGTTGTTTCATATGCTTCACGACAACTGAAGCCTCACGAATTGAATTACGCTACGCATGATTTGGAGTTAGCAGCCGTAGTGCATGCATTGAAGACCTGGAGACATTTCCTCATTGGAAACCATTGTGAGGTATACACGGATCATAAGAGTTTGAAGTACATTTTCACGCAGAAGGAGTTGAATCTCAGACAAAGGAGATGGTTGGAGCTCATCAAGGATTATGATATGAGATTGCATTATCATCCCGGGAAGGCTAATGTAGTAGCTGATGCATTAAGCCGCAAAAGCCATGTCAATACGTTAATGACAGGAGAAATACCCCAGGAGTTAGCAGAAAATTTTCACGAGCTATGTTTGGAAATAGTTCCGAGAGGCTATGCAGCAGCATTGGAGATTCAGTCAACACTGATGGATAGAATCAGAGAAGCTCACAAAACTGACAAAGAGATTGCCACTATAAAGGAGAAACTGAGCAAAGGAAAAGCTAAAGGATTTCGTGAGGATGAGCACGACACCCTATGGTTTGAAGATCGTGTTTACGTGCCCAACAACCCGGAGATCAGAAAGTTGATTTTGCAAGAGGCCCATGATTCACCGTATTCGATTCACCCAGGAAATACCAAGATGTATTTGGATTTGAAGGATATTTTCTGGTGGACCGGAATGAAGAAGGATATTGCGGAGTATGTAGCAGTTTGTGATGTGTGTCAGAGAGTAAAGGCAGAGCATCAGAAACCAGCAGGATTGTTGCAACCATTGCCGATACCCGAATGGAAGTGGGATAAACTAGGCATGGATTTTATCACGGGATTACCAAGGACTCGTTCAGGCTATGACTCGATTTGGGTTGTAGTTGATCGATTGACGAAGGCAGCACATTTCATCCCAGTAAAGACCACTTACACAAGTGCTACGTTGGCAAAGATATACATGACCAGAATCGTATGTTTGCATGGAGTTCCGAGGAGCATCGTATCAGATAGAGGAACCCAGTTTACCTCAAAGTTCTGGAAGCAGATGCATGAGACTTTGGGTACTAGGCTAGAATTTAGTACAGCTTTTCACCCGCAGACAGATGGACAGACCGAGAGAGTCAATCAGATTCTGGAGGATATGCTGAGAGCTTGTGCGCTAGATTATGGATCTAGTTGGGACGATAATTTGCCATATGCAGAGTTTTCCTACAATAATAGCTATCAGACCAGTTTGAAGATGGCCCCTTTCGAAGCTTTGTACGGAAGGAGGTGCAGGACACCGTTGTCATGGGACGAAGTTGGAGACCGCCGGTTGTTTGGACCAGATCTTGTTAAGGAGTCTGAACAGAAGGTGAAGTTGATTCGTGATAGGATCAAGGTAGCCCAGTCCAGGCAGAAGAGCTACGCAGATTCTAAACGCAAGGAGACAGTTTACGAAGTCGGAGACAGAGTTTATCTTCGAGTATCCCCACTTCGAGGGATTAAGCATTTTGGAGTTAAGGGGAAGTTAGCGCCACGATTTGTAGGACCATATCGAGTTTTGGAGCGTATGGGAGAAGTGGCCTACAAGTTGGAATTGCCAGAAGGATTGGCCAGAGTGCATGATGTGTTTCACGTTTCTCAGTTGAAGAAGTGTCACGCGGAGATGACTGACATACCTTTGAGAGACACAGTGCCATTAGAAGCAATTCAGTTGGATAACAATTTGACCTATGAGGAGAAACCTGTCAAGATCCTCGAGTTTGCCAGCCGAGTTACCCGCAGCAAGGTTATCAAGTTTTGCAAAGTTCAGTGGAGCCACCACACGGAGGATGAAGCCACCTGGGAGCGAGAGGAAGATTTGCTCAAAGACCACCCTCACCTATTTTCTAGCCAACCCGAATCTCGAGGGCGAGTTTCATCTTAAGGGGGGTAGGTTTGTAACATCCCAAATTTTCAATTTGGAATGTTATACATTAGGTCATCATGCATATCATATTTTATTTTGCTTTTGGTTTTGATCCTAGAAAATCCTAAGCAACTCAAGGACCCATGGAGAGAGTTGGGGATTTCGTTATTTACATATTTGAGTTTTCTCAAATTATGTAAACAGGATCATTTGATTTTATTTATTTTATCATCAATTATTTCTATTACAAAAATATGAGAGAGGGAATAAAATGACTTTCCCAAAATATAGAAATAATGAGGATTTAATAAAAAATCAAATAAGTTTTATTTCAGAGTTTTTCGGTATTTTTATTTGAATTTAGGAAAAATGCGCGTTTTTCAAAGTTGTAGTTTGGGCCCAGATAAATGTTCACATTATCGGGCTTGATTTTAGGAACCCGGAAAAATTTATTTCGTGATTTTTGGAGTCCGTTGAATATTTCTTTTTATTTTTCTTCTGAGCGGAATTAAAAAAAACTGGAACCGACTACGGGCCATACCCGGCCAGGAAACCGCCCCGGGGCCTTTATATAGCGCCCGAACCGGCCCGAGAGAGAGAGAGAGGCCCGAAGCCAGCTAACCCTAACCCTAGCTAAGCCGCCGCCGCCGCCGCCGGAGCGCGCGCCTTTCGAGGTTCGCCGCCGCCTCGTTTTCCGTGCAGTTTTTTTTTTAAAATTCTGTTCGTCGTTTTTCTTTTTCGTCGGATTTTCTGCGGTTATTTTCTGATCGCGATTTCTGATCCGATTTTCGTTTTAGTATAACTTTTCGCTCGTTTATCGGAATCAGGCGATTCAAGCGCCTGGAGTTTCGTCTCGAAACCCTTTTTCCGAATAATCAACTCAAACAAGTTTTTGCTACTGTAAAATTTGCCCTAGATCCAGATTACTAGAACGAAGTTGTTTTCTTTCGCCGTTTGGCTTCTTTTGCTTCGTTCGATTTGATTCTTTTTGCAAACCAGGGTTCTTAAGTTGAACTTTCTGGTTAGATCTTCTATTTGAGTTTTACCTGTGCATTAGATGAGTACTTATTGTATGCTTGTTTGTTTGTCTGTGATAGAATACCCGGAGTGCGCCGCCTGTTACTTCGAATCTCTAGGTTACGCGGATCATCAGCAAGGCAAGTAACACTTTGATCATACCTTTTCTACAACCCAGTTTTATTGCATTAGATCAATCCTCACACATTGCATGACTAGGATCTAATTAAATTGTGGGATGGGAAGTAGATGAGGTAGTACCTATTACCTGTTTATTATCAAACCTTTGGGAGTTACTTCTACGTTTGCTTATTATGCCATGCTATGCCATTAGACGTGGATTGGGTGAGTGATATCCATGACAGATGTGAGATTGTTAATTAAGGGTTTATCTAAGGTGGCAACCTAACACACATCTGGGTGGATTGAGGCACCTGGGGTTACCAGGACTTGCCTGTTTTTCTTGGACCACCACCCAGGCTCAAAGGGATCATGAGATTATTCATACTAGAAACTTCCGTGTGCAGCCACAAGCCATTATGGGCTCTGGCATAGTTGACTAAGTTGTGCGAACTCTTACAGTGGTAGACTAGCAGATGTAGGGGAAAGTAGGTGTACCGGTCTATCCGTCGTAAGGTGCTAGCGCTTCTGAAAGACTGTGTCTCGGTCATCCGTTTCTCAAACACCATGTAGTGCGAGAAATCCAACGGAGGCGATCGAGTCTTGTGGGGAAAAGTGCGCAAACCTCTGCAGAGTGTAACAAACTAATCATGGTTAGCCGTGTCCCCGGTTATGGACATCTTGAGTATCTAGTACCTGGATTATCATGTGAATCTCAACATGTTACTCTAAATTAATATTGTTGGGTTTTAATGATGTTACTTAATTGGGATTGAGGATGCTGTCAACCATTCTCAATGTTTAACAACCACCATGATAGTAATTAAATTTATTCCTTTGAAGTAGGGAAAAATTGGCTTTACGCAAAAACTGTAACCATAGAGCTTTCCACCAGCCAAATATGCATATAGTATAGCTGTTGCATTCCATTACTCTCTATGTGTTACCTTGCCAGCATATTCCATGTGCTGACCCGTTTTCGGGCTGCAACGTTAATTTTGTAGACTTTTCAGACGATGATTAAGGAGTTTAGGTCGTGGTTCTATACTCAGTGATGCCGTTGGAGTTGATGGACTCACTTATCTTCCAAGCCTTCTGCTGTTATCGTTATTAGATGGCCTTTAGCCATATTTATTGTAATAAGTTCTCTTTTGAGACACTCGATGTAATAAGTGTGTGATTGCTACTCTGTTATAAATCCTCCGAAGTACTGTGTGGTGTCAGCATTACTGATCCAGGGATGACACCGGAGCACAGAGATCAGACTGTTTGAGGTCTGGTCGCTACATTCCCTCACTTGGCTCATAAGGCCCATATCTTTGTCGGGGGTGCCCGAAACTCCTTTCTGGTGACCCAATAAGTACCCGGTGCCCTCTGAAACACTTCCGATGTCCGAATACCATCATCCTATATATCAATCTTTACCTCTCGAACATTTCGAGGCTCCTCGTCATGTCTGTGATCTCATCCGAGACTCCAAACAACATTCGGTCACCAAATCACATAACTCATATAATACTATATCGTCATCGAACGTTAAGCGTGCGGACCCTATGGGTTCAAGAACTATGTAGACATGACCGAGACACCTCTCCGGTCAATAACCAATAGCGGAACCTTGATGCCCATATTGGCTCCTACATATTCTACAAAAATCTTTATCGGTCGAACCGTTATGACAACATACGTAATTCCCTTTGTCCATCGGTATGTTACTTGCCCGAGATTCGATCGTCTGTATCTTCATACCTAGTTCAATCTCGTTACCGGCAAGTCTATTTACTCATTCCATAATACATCACCTTGTTTCTAACTCCTTAGTTGTTTGCTTGCAAGCTTATGATGTGTATTACCAAGAGGGCCCGGAGATACCTCTCCGATGCTCGGAGTGACAAATCCTAATCTTGACCTATGCCAACTCAACAAACACCTTTGGAGATACCTGTAGAGTATCTTTATAATCACCTAGTTATGTTGTGATGTTTGATAGCACATAAGGCATTCCTCCGGTATCCGGGGGGTGCATAATCTCATAGTCGAAGGAATATGTATTTGACATGAAGAAGCAATAGTAATAAAACTGAACAATCATTATGCTAAGCTAACAGATGGGTCTTGTCCATCAGATCATTCTCCTAATGATGTGATCCCGTTATCAAATGACAACTCATGTCCATGGTTAGGAAACCTTAACCATCTTTGATAAACGAGCTAGTCTAGTAGAGGCTCACTAGGGACACGGTGTTTGTTTATGTATTCACACATGTATTAAGGTTTCCGATCAATACAATTCTAGCATGAATAACAAAACCTTTATCATGAATAAGGAAATATAAAATAACAACTTTATTATTGCCTCTAGGGCATATTTCCTTCGGTCTCACACTTGCACTAGAGTCAATAATCTAGTTCACATCGCCATGTGATTAACACCCATAGTTCACATCGCCATGTGACCAACACCCAAAGAGTTTACTAGAGTCAGTAATCTAGTTCGCATCGCCATGTGATTAACACCAAAAGGGTACTAAGGTGTGATCATGTTTTGCTTGTGAGAGATGTTTACTCAACGGGTCTGTCACATTCAGATCCGTATGTATTTTGCAAATTTCTATGTCTACAATGCTCTGCATGGAGCTACTCTAGCTAATTTCTCCCACTTTCAATACATATCTAGATTGAGACTTAGGGCCATCTAGATTTGTGTCAAAGCTTGCATCGATGTTACTCTTTATGATGAACTCTCTATCACCTCCATAACCGAGAAACATTTCCTTATTCCTCTTTAAGGCACCTAAGGATAATTTTGACCGTTGTCCAGTGGTCCACTCCTGGATCACCCTTGAACCCTCTTTCCCAGACAAGTGGTAAGACAAACATCAGGTGTGGTACACATCATGGCATATCGTATAGAACCTATGGTTGAGGAATAGGGAATGACTTTCATTCTCTCTCTATCTTCTGTCGTGGTCGGTCTTTGAGTCTTACTCAACTTCACACCTTGCAACACACACAAGAACCCTTTCTTTGACTGATCTATTTTGAACTTCTTCACAGTTTTGCCAAGGTATATACTTTGTGAAAGTCCTATTAAGTGTCTCAATCTATATTCCTATAGATCTCGATGCCCAATATGTAAGTAGCTTCACTGAGGTCTTTCATTGAAAAATTCTTATTCAAGTATCCTTTATGCTATCCAGAAATTCTATATCATTTCCAATTAACTATGTCATCCACATATACTATCAGAAATGTTATAGAGCTCCCACTCACTTTCTTGTAAATACAGGCTTCACTGTAAGTCTGTATAAAACCATATGCTTTGATCACCTCATCAAAGCATATATTCCAACTCCTAGATGCTTGCACTAGTCCATAGATGGATCGCTAGAGCTTGCACACTTTGTTAGCACCTTTAGGATAGACAAAACCTTCTGGTTGCATCATATACAACTCTTCTTTAAAAAAATCCATTAAGGAATATAGTTTTGACATCCATTTGCCAGATTTCATAAAAATGTGGCAATTGTTAACATGATTCGGACAGACTTAAGCATCGCTACGGGTGAGAAAGTTTCATCGTAGTCAACCCCTTGAACTTGTCAAAAACCTTTCGCGACAAGTCGAGCTTTGTAGACAGTGACATTACCATTAGCGTCAGTCTTCTTCTTGAAGATCCATTTATTTTCTATGGCTTGTCAATCACCGGACAAGTCCACCAAAGTCCATACTTTGTTACATGGATCCTATCTCATATTTCATGGCCTCAAGCCATTTATCGGAATCTGGGCTCATCATAGCTTCTTCATAGTTCACAGGTTCGTTGTTGTCCAACAACATGACTTCCAAGACAGGATTGCCGTACCACTCTCGTGCGGATCATGCTCTGGTCGTCCTACAAGGTTCAGTAGCAACTTGATCTGATGTTTCATGATCATCATCATCAGCTTCAACTCTAGTTGGTGTAGGCATCACGGGAATGGATTTCTCTGATGTGATACTTTCCAAATTGAGAGAAGGTATAATTACCTCATCAAGTTCTACTTTCCTCCCACTCACTTATTTCGAGAGAAACTCCTCTAGAAATGTTCCACTCTTGGCAACAAAGATCTTGCCTTCGGATCTATGGTAGAAGGTGTACCCAATTGTTCCCATAGGGTATCCTATGAAGACCCACTTCTCCAATTTGCGTTTGAGCTTATTAGGCTGAAGCCTTTTGACATAAGTGTCGCAACCCCAAACTTTAAGAAATGACATCTTAGGTTTCTTGCCAAACCATAGTTCATACGGTGTCGTCTGAACGGTTTTAGACGGTTCCCTATTTAACGTGAATGCGGTTGTCTCTAATGCATAACCCCAAAAAGATAGTGGTAAAACGCTAAGAAACATCATAGAACACACCATATCCAATAAAGTACGGTTACGATATTCGGACACACCATTACGCTGTGGTGTTCTAGGTGGCGTGAGTTGTGAAACAATTCCACATCATTTTAAATGAAGTCCAAACTCATAACTCAAATATTCGAATGCGCGATCATATCGTAGAAACTTTATTTTCTTGTTATGATGATTCTCTACTTCACTCTGAAATTCTTTGAACTTTTCAAATGTTTCAGACTTATGTTTCATCAAGTAGATATATCCATAAAACTAAAATCATCTGTGAAGGTCAGAAAATAATGATACACACCGCGTGCTTGAACACTCATCAGATTGCATACATCGGTATGTATTATTTCCAATAAGTCATTAGCTCGCTCCATTGTTCCGGGGAACAGAGTTTTAGACATCTTGCCCATGAGGCATAGTTCGCAAGTATCAAGTGATTCCAAAAGTCCATCTGCATGGAGTTTCTTCACGTGCTTTACACCAATATGACCTAAACGGCAGTGCCACAAATATGTTGCACTATCATTATCAACTTTGCATCTTTTGGCATCAATATTATGAATATGTGTATCACCATGATTGAGATTCAATAAACCATTTACATTGGGTGTATGACCATAGAAGGTTTTATTCATGTAAACAGAACAACAATTATTCTCTGACTTAAATGAATAACCGTAGTGCAATAAACATGATATAATCATATTCATGCTTAACGCAAACACCAAATAACATTTATTTAGGTTCAACACTAATCCCAAAGGTAGAGGGGGTCACTACTGCAGGTTGCTGCTAACGTGACACTACGATCAGAGACCCTTTGACAAAATTGTGTGCGATGCATTAATCGCAAACGGTGGTGTAAAAAACATCAAAATAGGTGCAAAATGTTTGCGATGATGGATGCATCAAACATGGTTCAGATTTTAGTTGTGTGTGTGATGCAGGGCATACGGTTCAGTTAAATTAACTGTTTGTGATGTGCCAGAACAAAAGAAACGGGTAGCTAGATGAAGGCGTGTGCGATATACAGCTTACGGTTCACTTGGATGAACTGTTTGTGATTAGGAAACACAATAGAAATGGTCAGCCAGATCAAGGTGTGTGCGATATACGGCATACGGTTCACTCGGATGAACTGTTTTCGATTAGGCAACGCAACAAAAATGGTTCAACCAGATCAAGGTGTGTGCAATGGAGGGCATACAGTTCATTCCGATAAACTTTTTGTGTTGAGCCAAGAGAACAGAAACATTTCACATAAATAAGATGATGTTTCACATAAGCAAGATGTGTGTAATACACGGCAAACATCCAATTACATAGGTGGATAGTACACACATGACATTTCCACACACCAAAGTAAACTATAACATGCATAATTAACTACGATAAACGATCATCTGGTCATCATCTACTTCTTGTGCTAGGTTGATGATCCTTCTATTCTAAATTTCCATTAATTGATGGCATTCTATGAACACGCCACCATTTCCCGCCATTTCCTCACTGGTTTCCCGCCATCCAGCGATATTGTGCATACACCTAGGCGACGCGTGACACACGGAGGCAACAAGCGCAGCCTGTAGCACATCCACCTTTTCCAACCATGCCAACCCACCAAAGCGCCGCCTCTGCCATCAACCTCTTCGACGAGGAAAACGAGCAGGCGCCACAGCCTGTCGAGGCCGAGGCGCTCCCCGGCAACGTGATGGACGACACCGTGATGCGCGTCATCGCCAGGGTTGAGCAGACCCTTGGCACATGGCGCTTCAGCGCCACGGATCAAGATAGGCATGTCTGCGTGGAGAGGCTGCAGCTCGCCGCACAACATGATCGATGGCGCACCGCAGAGCAAGCTAGGCGCGTCCGCACCGATAGGCTGTGGCACACCGCACGGCGAGATCATCGGAGCGCTGCAGAGCGAGAGGCATGGGCCGCACAGCAAGAGCGGATCCATCGGCGCTTGCCTGCTATCGACAGGCCGTCGCAGATGGGTACACATCCCGTCAGTACCCCCATTCCTCGCGAGGAGTGGGCAAAGGCCCTCTGCGCCGTACTTGCACCACAGGCCGGCTGCGCCATACTTGTACCGGACGCCCGCCGCGCCATTTTCATGGGTCGCACCGTTCGCCATGTCCGCGGCCCGCTCGATGCCAACACGCTGGTCGGTAGGCTTGACCGCCTCCTTGGCCCAGGTGTCCACCTGGGCGCAGTAGAGAAACATGGTTGTCGCATCCTCGAGCTGGTGATCTCCAATGAAATAGCCAACTTGGAGCTCGAGATCGCGCTCCAGATGTACCGCGAGCGTGTCGACCGCTTGGACGAACGCCTACACGAGTTTAGGCAGAGCCAAGAGCTACTGGTCATGGTCTCATGGACGTGCTTTATTTTGTTGAGTCGTTTCGACGTGGATAGCTATGTATTCACAGCAATCATAGTATTGCTCTGTTTATTGCTCTATTTCAATGTGTGTACTCTGTTTTCCGTTCTTACATGTTATGTTTCAATGTGTGTATATACTCTTTCCATTCTGTATATGTGGATGATAACAACTAGATTCAAATTAGTATACAAAAATAGATAGAACATGGAATTCATAATATATATATTGATTGTTCATTAGTTCATCACAGAATATATATAATATCATCACATATATGTGATGATACTTAACTACTAGGTACAATGCATAAAATTGAAAACGGACAATACTAAAACTAATAATCCCTCCTGGGGCCAGTATTCTGGCAGCCCCTCGCCAACAGCTCCCTGGTGCGCGGCGTCTTCCCAGTGCGGAGGCAGTACTCTGCCTCCTTCGCCTCACGGCGCTTGATGTACCGATCTGCCTCTTGCTGGCGGACGACCGCGAACAATCTTGCCATTTCGTTGGGCGCCCACCGGAGCTCCTCATCGGTGGCACGCTGGAGCTTATCGGCCCACCTCCACGCAGCTATGAGGCGCCCAGCGCCTTTGACCTTCCTTGCGAAGTACCCGTCTTCGTACACCTCCTCCGCACGACGGCGCACCTGCCTCAAAGCTCCGCCGCCTCCATTTTCCAGGCGGCATCACGGGCTTCACAGGCCGCCAAGTACTCGGCTTCCTCCTCCGCCATCTCCTTCTTGAATGCCACTTGCCTGGCTTTCTCAGCCGGTGGCAGCGACTTCCACAGACAAAGATTGTGCTGGCCCCAAAACCAATCCAAAGTTGGGGGCTCTAGCGCAACCTCGTCCGGTGGCGCATAGGGGTCCTCATCGTTGCTATTCGAGTGAGCGTCCTCGGGGAGCGACGACTCCTCATCGGCCCGTGGGCAGACCAGCGGCGCCATGGCAGAGATTTGAGGGAGAGTGAGGGGAGGATGTATATGAGAATGCAGGTGGGACGACGTGAGCAAGGTAGTATTTATTGGCGGCCGGAATCTAGATCAACGGGAATAGTACACACGTCGGTCGCCAGAATTTACGAGTACTGTAGTTTGAATTACACACGATTCCCGCAGCAAAATCTGTGTGTGAACTTAATAGCTGACGGTTTCCAATACAGAACCATGTCTGATTAATGACCCCTGCCACTCACCTACCAAACCTTGAGCCACGAAATAGAGTACCAATCATGTGGGGGGCGGTTGTCGTGCCAGATCTTTACATTTTCTTTTCTGAACACCAGATATTTACATCGTCTCATGAATTTTTAACTAGCACACAAGTACACAAAAATGTGATTTTTCAAACCGTTATGGTTAGCCGTTGCATGTAGATGTAGTTCAAATTTGAAGTACGGTCATTAAATGGCTAGAAAATCACTTAAATGTCTTTGAAAGGTTTAATGACCCCTGGAATTTTCCAAATTTTCACATGACAGTTGTAGTAGTGCACGTTAAACATAGAAAAAATTTGAAGGCCGTAAGAGGAAGCTATCTCCCCTTCATCATCAAGCATGAATTGTTCCCTCTCGGAACCACGAGCCTTCTAGTGAGTTGCTCCAATTTGTGAGGGGTGTGTGTCCAACTTTCGTCAAACAGGCCAATTTTTTTACCACATCATCTTGGTGGCATGACATTACATCAAGCAAGGGTTCATGTTTTTCTGATCATTTTTTAATTTTTTGGAATTTAAATGCCATGCCACTCCATGCATGTGTCCATGTCGTGAGACCAATATGTTTGAAAATTCCTTCTAATTTACAGCACATGAAATTAACTCGCACACAAGTACACAAATATGATTTTTCAAATCGTTATGGTTAGCCGTTGCATGTAGATGTAGTTCAAATTTGAATTACGGTCATTAAATAGCTAGAAATCACTTAAATGTCTTTAAAAGGTCAAATGACCCCTGAAATTTTCCAACTTTTCACATGACAGTTGTATCAGTGCATGTTAAACGTAGAAAAAAATTGAAGGCCGTAAGAGTAAGTTATCTCCCGTTCGTCATCAAACATGCATTGTTCCCTCTCGGAACCATGAGCCTTCTAGTGAGTTGCTCCGGTTTGTCAGGGGTGTGTGTCCAAACTTTCGTCAAACAGGCCAATTTTTTTACCACATCATCTTGGTGGCATGAGAGTACATCAAGCAAGGTTTCATGTTTTTCTGATCATTTTTTATTTTTTGGAATTTAAATGCCATGGCACTCCATGCATGTGTCCATGCCGTGAGACCAATATGTTTGAAAATTCCTTCTAATTTACTGCACATTGAATTAACTCGCACACAAGTACACAAATACGATTTTTCAAACCGGTATGGTTAGCTGTTGCATGTACATGTAGTTCAAATTTGAATTATAGTCATTAAATGGCTAGAAAATCACTTAAATGTCTTTAAAATCTCAAATGACCCCTGAAATTTTCCAAAATTTCACATGATAGTTGTATCAGTGCATGTTAAATGTAGAAAAAAATTGAAGGCCATAAGGGGAAGTTATCTCTCGTTTGTCATCAAACATGCATTGTTCCCTCTCGGAAACACGAGCCTTCTAGTGAGTTGCTTCGGTTTGTGAGGGGTGTGTGTCCAAACTTTCATCAAACATGCCAAATTTTTTACCACATCATCTTGGTGGCATGACATTACATCAAGCAAGGTTTCATGTGTTTCTGATCTTTTTTTAATTTTTTGGAATTTAAATGCCATGGCACTCCATGCTAAATTGTATCATAGCCGTTAGACCAATATGTTTGAAAATTCCTTCCAGTTTACTGCACATGGAATTAAATCGCACACAAGTACACAAAATATGACTTTTCAAACCTTTATGGTTAGCTGTTGCATGTATGTAGTTCAAATTTGACTTGCGGTCATTAATCTGACGCCCCAAGACCGGTGCTTCATACATCTTCCATGTATTTCGAGTTCGTCGTGTGTGTTTTATTTATTTGTTGCATTTCATCATGTCACCATGTGCATTGCATTCTTCATGATGTTGTCTTGCTCTATTCATGTCGTATGTATCAACCCCTTTGCTATCTCTCTCAAACCTAGCCATGCACCATCATCTTCTTCTTCCTATTCTTTTACTTCTTTATGCAAGTGAGTTCTTCCATGCCCCCATTAATGTTCACTCTTTTCCTAATGCTAGTTCACCATGCCTACATCCACTCTGTCAATTTTCATCTTATTTGATAATGTTTTGGTTGGGTTAAAAATGGATCAAGTTTGAATTTAATTCAAACTTGAATTATTTTTATATCTCTAAAAATTCCCAACCATTTTATTCAATTAGGGCTTAAGCTCAGGATCTCGGATATATTTTTATATCATCCTACTTCCCTGCCAAACACCCTGGCCTTTTTTTAAACCTGGATATTTAAATTTTCAGAAGGAGAAATAAAGGGAAAGAGGTCTCCCAGCCGCATCACACTTGGCCCAGTTGCTCCCATTTGCCTTGACGTAGGTGTTGGAGTGAGGTAATTTTCAGAAGTGAACACGATGTTGGAGTTATGCTTGACGTAGGTTGTTCTAGGATCACTTCTTGATCATAGATTCTCGACCGTGCTTTTGCCTTCTCTTCTCGCTCTCATTTGCGTTGTTAGCCACCAAATATGCTAGTCGCTTGATGCAGCTCCACCTCATACCTTTACCTTACCCATAAGCTTAAATAGTCTTGATCGCGAGGGTGTGAGATTGCTGAGTCCTCGTGACTCACAGATACTTCCAAAACCAGTTTGCAGGTGTCGATGAAACCGTACAGGTGACGCAACCAAGCTCAAGGAGGAGCTCGATGAAGATCTTGTTCTTTATGTTGTTTCATTCTAGTCGATCAGTAGTGGAGCCCGGTTGGGGTCGATCGGGGATCTGTGTAGCTTTTGGGGTAGTCTTCTTTTATTTTGGCTCCGTAGTCGGGCCTTGATTGTATCTGGTTGATGTAATGCTTTATTCATGTAATTTTGTGAAGTGGCGATTGTAAGCCAACTATGTATCTCTTTCCCTTATGTATTACATGGGTTGTGTGAAGATTACCTCACTTGCGACATTGCTTTCAATTTGGTTATGCCTCTAAGTCATGCTTCGACACGGGGGAGATATAGCCGCATCGAGGGCGCTACAATTAAATAGCTAAAAATCACTTGAATGTCTTAAAAGGTCAAATGACCCCTGAAATTTTCCAAAATTTGACATGACAGTTGTATTAGTACTACAAATTTTCTCGTACATTTAAAACACCATCCGTTGCCACTTTACTCCAAATTCGTCTTTCACAGCTAATAAAAAATATCCACAACATCACACACAATTTTTTTTGTAGGAACCGTTTGTGATGAAAATTTCTGGTCTATTTAAGTCTTCCTCTTTAAGCTTTGTTGGCTCGTCTGCTCCAGTGCCGGAAACCCCCGAATCCACGAATCCCAATCCCCATTCCCGCACCCCCTTCTTGCAAAGATGACGTCATGGAAACACTTCGTGAAGGCTCGTACATTGGTCGCGTCCTCCCTGAGCCCCGCCGCCTACGCCGAGAGTGCCACCGCATCCGCATTGAGTGTGGCCGCATCCGCTGAGAGGGCATCTGTGGCAGCCGACGGGGCAGCTGCAGCAGCCGAGACGGCTGTAGCTGCTGCGGCGACGGCGGCTACAAACACCGAGAGCGTTCGAGCTACCGTCTGTGCCGCCGATGTCGCCCTGGCCCGAGTCGAGGCCATCCACACCAAGATCAAGGACGCACACGCCAAGATATTCCAGTCCACCTAGAAATCCAGCATGCAACCCATGTACGAAAAGGTGGCGGTGGCCATGGAGCACCTGCTTCCTCATGAGATCGCCGAGCGGGAACTCGAGATGTAGGAGGCGGTGGAGATCGAGGAGCGCCGGGAGGAGGAGTTGTGTGTGGCCGAGGTCGACGTAGAGAAGAGTCTGTCCGTCGAGGAATCGGCAGTCGAGTACCAACGCGAGCTCTGGCGCAGCCACTACTACGAGTACTATAACCTTGAGGACGGCGCGGAGGACGAGTACGAGGACGCGGTCGACTTCAGCAGGGGGGACGCGGAGTCCACCAACGGTGGCATTTTGCCAGGAGAAGTCATTGACGTCTCATCTCACACCGGCGATGCATAGGCCGGCGCGGCGGTGGATTTGTTAAAATTATGCGTACTTAGGCTTTGTTTTTATTGCTAGTCTTTTCTTAGAGCAATGTTTAGGTCAACTGGCTCTGTTTAATTACTAAAATTGCTCGATTCAGTAAGTGTGGTATGTGTGTTGTACGCTCTTTTGTGTGCCCAAATTAGCAAAGCGATGTTAAATTATGCAATGACGTACCTCAGGAAATTTCCACCAAAATTTGAATTATCAAACTCATACCATGCGCATAAAGTAGAAGAATCGTTTGTGTTGCACACAATCATTCAAAGTGAATGGTGTCTGGCGGCACCACGCGCAAAGTTTCCCTCCATATTTGCAAATTTTTTGCCTACCGCCAAAATATCTACCCCCGCCCCCTCCCCCCTTCCCCGCCCCCTTTTCTCCCCGACCACAGGTCACATTTCCCATGTTTCCTCCTTCCTTCCTTCCTTCCTTCCTTCCTAAGTTATAGCCGCTTCCTCGCTCTCGACATCTCGCATCCTACCGTCAGGGTCGCCATGGTCTTCTTCAATGACCTCTCCAGCGGTTGCTCCTCCAACGACGACTCCTTCACCACCTGGGTATGCCTCTCTTCTCTCTCTTAGGCTAATACTTGGAATGAAGGATTTTAACCCGGTGGTCGATTAGAGTCATTTCTTCCTCTTATAGCTCCCTAGGACCATCAGTTGCAACGAATGGAGCAGTGTGGCTAAAGATCTGTCTGCTCGTTGTCAGCATCAATCTCCATGCGTGAAGCTGGTTGTGTTTGAATTTATGGATAGTGGGAGGGAGTTTCTGCCATGTGCAGAGAATATTAGACCCTCTTTCGTTGTTACAAATCATTTGTTAGATGTGATTGAGACACTATCACGGTCCCAACCCATTCATACCACACCTTCAACCAAACACATCTTAAGATAGTGTCATAGTTTGTACCTAGTATCTAAAAATGTTGCCATCTCATCAGCGGTGCTATTAGAAAATTATTTGGCACCGCTTCAGCAGTTTGTGCAGCCAACTCTGGTCCACATATCCGAGCAGCCAAGCAGTAAAATACTAAATCTTTATGGCACGAAGGAACTGGGCATCGGAGCAACTAGGTGCTCCAGAGTCCGGGTCCCTGATTTTTTCCGCTGCCTCGGCTCGCTAGTGCAGGGCACCGGTGCGAGATGTAGCAACAGTTGTCTTTACACCGATTTTGGCATACATAGTGGACGGCCTTAGTGCTATTAGTTCTCTGTTACTAAATTTTTGCATGTACACGCCTGTTAGTATCAATTTGTTGTCATCCAAGTACTGTCTCTATGTTGTTGCAGTTATATTTACCTTCCTCATAAAATGTTCAATTTTTTATTTATAGTACATGAGTAATAACTTGTAGCGTTGTTGTAGTTATAGCATCTGATGTTTCAGAATTTGGTTGTTGTCTCAGTAGCAATTAATTCATTTGCACATTGATCATTTTGAGAAGATATGTCATAATTAACCTGTTTCTTCAGTTTTTCAAAATAAGTATTGGTGATTTTCTATGTTGCTATAAACCCATTTCCCCTGCAATTGTTACCGATCTAGTTCAAAATATTATAGGATGAACGGAAGTGTTCTTACTTGGAGTGGGTTGATCAAGAGTGGCCATAGTCTTTGAAGATGTGCCTAACAAGCTCTGGAGCATGTATGAGGAAGAGGACAGAGGTAGACTTAGAGAAAGTGTTGTCAACGCTGAAGAATATTTCAAGATGCGGATAAAAAGAGGAAGGTGGAGAATGATCTCAGATTTTTTAAATCAGGCTTTGTAAGATGGTGTTGCCGAAGGAGGAGGCACTTTCCCAGTTGGACAGTGCAGAACATGTTCTTACTGAACTGAAAGCAGAGGTGGATAAGACGTGCCTGGATGATCTAGATTAGGGAAATGTATATATTGTTCTTATGAAGTTGAACTAGCTATATGCTGTATTGTGTTGTTTTTAGGTAGCTATCGTACTGTGATGTTAAAATATATTTATGTGCCTGATATGAAATTGGCAAACAGCTATTCGATATGAAATGTGAATTTGCGTAATACTGGAATTATTAATTGTAAACTAATAAACCTGCTAAATGGGTCATGGAACTTTGCAAATGGTTCTAGCAGTAAAAGCGCTTGTGATGGATTGCCTAATGCCACACAGTTTTCTTCATCAAATCGTGTGTGATGTAGTTGATAAAAGCAAACGGTTAACCAAGGCAGAGCGTGTGTGATAGTTACACCTTTCACACACAAGCCTATACATAAAACTGTGTGGGATGTACATACGAACGAAAACGTTTTCCCTGGATTAACTGTGTGGGATGTACATAAGAACATAAATGTATTCCTTAGATTGACTGTGTGTGATATACATACGAACGGAAATGTTTTTCTGGTATTCACCGTGTGGGATGTACATACGAACGAAAACGATTGGGTTTCAATGCCTCGCCCAATCGCACACGAGCTCATTTTGCCCCAGCCAGTGTGCCAGGAGGGCCTATCCCCTATGCTTTTTGCGCCATGTGGGAAGGACCCCCCCTATCGCCCACACTCACTTGGCGACGGTTCCAAATGCCATCGCAGAAAGGGGTTAAAACCGTTTGTATAGCATCGACGCGTACCAGTGAGTGTGCGATGGTGATCGTATCAACCTTGGAATCACTTCCAAGACACATCGTCACCTCACACTTAACTAGTCTATGTTTATTCTGCAACTCCTGTTTCGAGTTACTAATCTTAGCAACTGAACCGGTATCTAATACCCAGGGGCTACTATGAATACTAGTAAGGTACACATCAATAACATGTATATCAAATATATGATTGTTCACTTTGTCATCCTTCTTATCTGCCAAGTATTTGGGGCAGTTCCGCTTCTAGTGACCATTCCCTTTGCAGTAGAAGCACTCATTTTCAGGCTTAGATCCAGCTTTGGGCTGCTTCATGGGAGCGGCAACTTGCTTGCCATTCTTCTTGAAGTTCCCTTTCTTTCCCTTGCCCTTTTTCTTGAAACTAGTGGTCTTATTAACCATCAACACTTGATGCTCTTTCTTGATTTCTACCTCCACTGATTTCAGCATCGCGAAGAGCTCGGGAATCATTTTCATTATCCCTTGCATATTATAGTTCATCATGAAGTTCTAGTAGCTTGGTGATAGTGACTAGAGAAATCTATCAATCACTATCTTATCTGGAAGATTAACTCCCACTTGATTCAAGCGATTGTAGTGCCCAGACATTATGAGTACATGCTCACTGGCTGAGCTATTCTCCTCCACCTTGTAGGCAAGGTACTTATCAGAGATCTCATACCTCTCGACACGGGCATGAATCTGAAATACCAATTTTCAGCTTCTTGGAACATCTCATATGCTGTGTGGCGTTCAAAACATTTTTGAAGTCCAGATTCTAAGTCGTCAAGCATGGCACACTAAACTATCAAGTAGTCATCATATCGAGCTTTCAAAACGTTCATAACGTTTGTATCTGCTCCTGCAACAAGTTTCTCACCTAGTGGTGCATCAAGGACATAATTCTTCTATGCAGCAATGAGGATAATCCTCATATCACGGACCCAGTCCGCATCATTGCTACTATCATCTTTCAACTTAGTTTTCTCTAGGAACATATCAAAAAATAGGGAAGCTAAATCGTGAGCTATTGATCTACAACATAGATATGCAAAACTATTAAGACTAAGTTCATGATAAATTTAAGTTCAATTGATCAAATTACTTAAGAACTCCCACTTAAATAGACACCCCTCGAGTCATCTAAGTGATACGTGATCAAAATCAACTAACCCATGTCTGTTCATCACATGACATGGGGTAGTCATCAATGGTGAACATCTCTATGTTGATCATATCTACTATATGATTCACGTTCGACCTTTTGGTCTCTGGTGTTCTGAGGCCATGTCTGTACATGCTAGGCTCGTCAAGTTTAACCCAAATATTCCACATGTGCAAAACTGTCTTGCATTCGTTGTATGTGAATGTAGAGTCTATCACACCCGATCATGATGTGGTGTATCAACACGACGAACTATAGCAACGGTGCATACTTAGTGAGAACACTTTTACCTTGAAATTTAGTGAAGGGATCATCTTATAATGCTACTGTCGTACTAAGTAAAATAAGATGCATAAAATATAAACATCACATGCAATCAAAATATGTCACATGATATGGCCATCATCATCTCGTGCTTTTGATCTCCATCTCTAAAGCATTGTCATGATCTCCATCGTCACCGGCTCGGCACCTTGATCTCCATCGTAGCGTCGTGGTCGTCACGCCAACTATTGCTTCTACAACCATCGCTAATGCATAGTGATAAAGTAAAGCAATTACATGGCATTTGCATTTCATACAATAAAGAGACAACCATAAGGCTCCTGCTGACTGTCAGATATCTTACAAAACATGATCATCTCATATAATAATGTATATCACATCATGTCTTGACCATATCACATCACAACATGCCCTGCAAAAACAAGTTAGACGTCCTCTACTTTGTTGTAGCAAGTTTTAGGTGGCTGCTACGTGTTTCTAGCAAGAACCATTCTTACCTACGCATAAAACCACAAACGGTGTTTTGTCAAGTTTGTTGTTTTAACCTTCTTCAAGGATCGGTCGTAGTCAAATTCGATTCAACTAAAGTAGGAGAAACAGACACCCGCCATCCACCTTTATGTGAAACTAGTTGCATGTCTATCAGTGGAACAGGTCTCATGTGCGTGGACATGTAAGGTTGGTCCGGGCCAATTCATCCCACAATACCGGCGAATCAAAATAATATGTTGGTGGTAAGCAGCATGACTATCAGTGCCCACAACTCTTTGTGTTCTACTCATGCATATCACCTACGCATAGACCTGGCTCATTGATACGTCTCCAAAGTATCTATAATTTTTGATTGCTCCATGCTATATTATCTACTGTTTTGGACATTATTGGGCTTTATTATGCACTTTTATATTATTTTTGGGACTAACCTATTAACCGGAGGCCCAGCCCAGAATTGCTGATTTTTGCTTGTTTTAGGGGTTCGAAGAAAAGGAATATCAAACGGAGTCCAAACGGAACGAAACCTTCGGGAACGTGATTTTCTCCTCGAATACAACTTAGGAGACTTGGACCCTATGTCAAGGCACGTAACAGGAGGCCACGAGGTAGGGGGGCGCGCCCCCCACCCTCGTGGGCCCCCTGTTGCTCTACCGACGTACTTCTTCCTCCTATATATATCCACATACCCCCAAACGATCAGAACAGGAGAAAAAACCCTAATTCCACTGCCGTAACTTTCTGTATCCACAAGATCCCATCTTGGGGCTTGTTCCGAAGCTCCACCGGAGGGGGCATCAATCACGGAGGGCTTCTTCATCAACACCATAGCCCCTCCGATGAAGTGTGAGTAGTTTACCTCAGACCTACAGGTCCATAGTTAGTAGCTAGATGGCTTCTTCTCTCTTTTTGGATCTCAATACAATGTTCTCCCCCTCTCTTGTGGAGATCTATTCGATGTAATCTTCTTTTTGCGGTGTGTTTGTTGAGACCGATGAATTGTGGGTTTATGATCAAGTCTATCTATGAATAATATTTGAATCTTCTCTGAATTCTTTTATGTATGATTGGTTATCTTTGTAAGTCTCTTCGAATTATCAGTTTGGTTTGGCCTACTAGATTGATCTTTCTTGCAATGGGAGAAGTGCTTAGCTTTGGGTTCAATCTTGCGGTGTCCTTTCCCGGTGACAGTAAGGGCAGCAAGGCACATATTGTATTGTTGCCATCGGGGATAAAAAGATGGGGTTTTCTTCATATTGCATGAGTCTATCCCTCTACATCATGTCATCTTGCTTAAGGCGTTACTCTGTTTTAACTTAATACTCTAGATGCATGCTGGATAGCGGTCGATGAGTGGAGTAATAGTAGTAGATGCAGGCAGGAGTCGGTCTACTTGTCTCGGACATGATGCCTATATACATGATCATACCTAGATATTCTCATAACTATGCTCAATTTTGTCAATTTCTCAACAGTAATTTGTTCACCCTCCGTAGAATACTTATGCTCTTGAGAGAAGCCACTAGTGAAACCTATGGCCCCCGGGTTTATCTTTATCATATCAATCTCCTACTACTTAGTTATTTAATTTGCCTTTATTTTATTTTGCATCTTTATCATAAAAATACCAAAAATATTATCTTATCATATCTCACTCTCGTAAGTGGCCCTATAGGGATTGACAACCCCTATTTGCGTTGGTTGCGAGGATTTATTTGTTTTGTGCAGGTACGAGGGACTCACGCGTAGCCTGCTACTTGATTGATACCTTGGTTCTCAAAAACTGAGGGAAATACTTACGCTACTTTGCTGCATCATCCCTTCCTCTTCGGGGAAAACCAACGCAGTGCTAAAAGAGGTAGCAAGAAGGATTTCTGGCGCCGTTGCCGGGGAGGTCTACGCAAAAAGTCAACATACCAAGTACCCATCACATACCCTTATCTCCCGCATCACATTATTTGCCATTTGCCTCTCGTTTTCCTCTCCCCCACTTCACCCTTGCCGTTTTATTTGCCCTCTCTCTCTCTCTATCCTCCCTCTCTTTCTCTATTTGCCTCTTTTTACCCGTTTCTTGTTTGCTCGTATGGTTGGAATAGTTGTTTATTTATTACTAAACATAGAACCTAAGATCTATGGATACTCATCCACTTGCTAATATTTTTAAGAGATCCAATTATGATGAACCAATTGCTAGTGAGTTTTGTGCACTAGATTATCTTTATGAAGTTTTGCTTGAAATTCTTGAATCTGAAAAGTGTGATGAATTACTTTATGAAGCGATTCACGATAGATCTTTGAATAAAAAGCATGATTTCAATGATTTTACTATAAATTCTATTGATGTCAATTGTGCTAATAATATGCAAAAGCCTAAGCTTGGGGATGCTAGTTTTGCTATGTCTACTACTTGTTGTAATGATCATGATTGGGGTGATTCTTCTTATGATATTGAAAATTTATTTAAGCCCCATGATGAATATGATATTGATAATAATGTTTGCAATATTATTGAAAGTGGGTTTGGAAAGGACATGACTTTAGTTAATGTTAATCCCATTATTTTGGAAGAGTGTCAACTTTGCATGCATATGGATCATGTTGAAAATATTTTGTGTGATAGCTATTTTGTTGAATTTTCTTATGATCCCTCATGCAATTATTATGAGATAAGAAAATATGGTGGTAGAAATTTTCATGTTACTAAATTACCTCTCGTTATGTTGAGATTCCTATTGTTTCTTTCTGCTTCCTTGCATATGCTAGTTTTTGCTTGCCATGACAATTTGTTTGCCTATAAAATGTCTATTCATAGGAGGTATGTTAGACTTAGATGTGTTTTTCACTTGTTTTATGATGCTCTCTTTGTGCTTCCATTCTTGTCTTCCATGTGAGCATCATTAAAATTATCAATGCCTAGCTTTAAGGATTTAAAGAAAAGCGCTTGTTGGGAGACAACCCAATATTTGTCCTTCCTGTTATTCAATAAATAAATTATCTAGTCTCTGTTTTGGTTTTGTTTTTTGTGTTTAATTAGTGTTTGTACCAAGTAGAACCGTTGGGAAGACTTGGGGAAAGTCTTGTTGAACTTGCTGTAAAAAGCAGAAACTTTAGCGCTCACGAGAACTGCTGTCATTTTTATTTGGAAAGTGATATTTAGTTAATTATTTTTGCAGATGATTAATAGATAAATTCCTCACGTCCAGCAATTTATTTTAGAATTTTTGGGGTTCCAGATCTTGCACTAGCTACAGATTACTACAGACTGTTATGTTTTTGACAGATTCTGTTTTTCTTGTGTTGTTTGCTTATTTTGATGAATCTATGGCTAGTAAAATAGTTTATAAACCATAGAGAAGATGGAATACAGTAGGTATAACACTCATATAAATAAATAATGAGTTCATTACAGTACCTTGAAGTGGTCTTTTGTTTTCTTTCGCTAACGGAGCTCACGAGTTTTTCTACTTTAAGTTTTGTGTTGTGAAGTTTTCAAGTTTTGGGTAAAGATTTGATGGATTATGGAACAAGGAGTGGAAAGAGCCTAAGCTTGTGGATGCCCATGGCACCCCCAAGATAATATAAGGACACCTAAAAGCCAAAGCTTGGGGATGCCCCGGAAGGCATCCCCTCTTTCGTCTACTTCTATCGGTAACTTTACTTGGAGCTATATTTTTATTCGCCACATGATATGTGTTTTGCTTGGAGCTCCTTGTATTATTTGAGTCTTTGCTTGTTAATTTGCCACAATCATCCTTGCTGTAAACACCTTTTGAGAGAGCCAAACATTATTTGGAATTTGTTAGAATACTCTATGTGCTTCGCTTATATCTTTTGAGTTACATAATTTTGCTCTAGTGCTTCACTTATATCTTTTAGAGCACGGAGGTGGATTTGTTTTATAGAAACTATTGATCTATCATGCTTCACTTAGATTATTTTGAGAGTCTTAATAGCATGGTAATTTGCTTAAAATCCTAATATGCTTGGTATGCAATATTAATAATAAAACTTTCTTATGAGTGTGTTGAATACTAAGAGAAGTTTGATGCTTGATGATTGTTTTGAGACATGGAGGTAATAATATCAAAGTCGTGCTAGTTGAGTAGTTGTGAAATTGATAAATACTTGTGTTGAGGTTTGCAAGTCCCGTAGCATGCAGGTATGGTAAACGTTATGCAACAAATTTGAAACATGAGGTGTTATTTGATTGTCTTCCTTATGAGCGGCGGTCGGGGACGAGCGATGGTCTTTTCCTACCAATCTATCCCCCTAGGAGCATGCGCGTAGTACCAAGGTTTTTGATGACTTGTATATTTTTGCAATAAGTATGTGAGTTCTTTATGACTAATGTTGAGTCCATGGATCATACGCACTCTCACCCTTCCATCCTTGCTAGCCTCTTCGGTACCGTGCATTGCCCTTTCTCACATTGAGAGTTGGTGCAAACTTCATCTGTGCATCCAAACCCCGTGATATGATACGCTCTTTCACACATAAACCTCCTTATATCTTCCTCAAAACAGCCACAATACCTACCTATTATGGCATTTCCATAGCCATTCCGAGATATATTGCCATGCAACTTTCCATCATTCCATTCATCATGACACATTCATCATTGTCATATTGCTTAGCATGGTCATGTACTTGACATAGTATTTGTGGCAAAGCCACCATTCATAATTCTTTCATACATGTCACTCTTGGTCCATTGCATATCCCGGTACACCACCGGAGGCATTCATATAGAGTCATCTTTGTTCTAGTATCGAGTTGTAATCATTGAGTTGTAAATAAATAGAAGTGTGATTATCATCATTTTCTAGAGCATTGTCCCAAGTGAGGAATAAATAAAAAAAGAGAAAGGCCATAAAAAAGAGAGTGCCCAAAAAAAGAGAAAGGCCATAAAAAGAAAAGGCCAAAGAACAAAATGAGAGAAAAAGAGAGAAGGGACAATGTTACTATCCTTTGCCACACTTGTGCTTCAAAGTAGCACCATGATCTTCATAGTAGAGAATCTCATGTTATCACTTTCATATACTAGTGGGAATTTTTCATTATAGAACTTGGTTTGTATATTCCAACAATGGGCCTCCTCAAGTGCCCTAGGTCTTCGTGAGCAAGCAAGTTGGATGCGCACCCACTAGTTTCTTTTGTTGAGCTTTCATACATTTATAGCTCTAGTGCATCTGTTGCATGGCAATCCCTACTCCTTGCATTAACATCAATCGGTGGGCATCTCCATAGCCCATTGATTAGCCTCGTTTATGTGAGACTTCCTCCTTTTTGTATTCTCCACATAACCCCCTTCATTATTTCCTATTCCACCTATAGTGCTATGTCCATGGCTCGTGCTCATATAATGCGTGAAAGTTTATAGGTTTGAGATTACTAAAGTATGAAACAATTGCTTGGCTTGTCATCGGGGTTGTGCATGATGATAGCATTCTTGTGTGACGAAAATGAAACATGACTAAACCATATGATTTTGTAGGGATGAACTTTCTTTGGTCATGTTATTTTGAGAAGACATAATTGCTTAGTTAGTATGCTTAAAGTATTATCATTTTTATGTCAATATGAACTTTTGTCTTGAATCTTTCGGATCTGAATATTCATACCACAATTAAGAAGAATTACATTAAAATTATGCCAAGTAGCACTCCGCATCAAAAATTCTGTTTTTATCATTTACCTACTCGAGGACGAGCAGGAATTAAGCTTGGGGATGCTTGATACGTCTCCAACGTATCTATAATTTTAGATTGCTCCATGCTATATTATCTACTGTTTTGGACATTATTGGGCTTTATTATCCACTTTTATATTATTTTTGGGACTAACCTATTAACCGGAGGCCCAGCCCAGAATTGCTGTTTTTTGCTTGTTTTAGGGTTTCGAAGAAAAGGAATATCAAACGGAGTCCAAACGGAATGAAACCTTCGGGAACGTGATTTTCTCATCGAATACAACTCAGGAGACTTGGACCCTATGTCAAGGCACGTAACAGGAGGCCACGAGGTAGGGGCGCGCCCTACCCTACCAGGCGTGCCCCCACCCTCATGGGCCCCTGTTGCTCCATCGATGTACTTCTTCCTCCTATATATATCCACGTACCCCCAAACGATCAGAACAGGAGCCAAAACCCTAATTCCACCGCCGTAACTTTTTGTATCCACGAGATCCCATCTTGGGGCCTGTTCCGGAGCTCCGCCGGAGGGGGCATCAATCACGGAGGGCTTCCTCATCAACACCATAGCCCCTCTGATGAAGTGTGAGTAGTTTACCTCAGACCTATGGGTCCATAGTTAGTAGCTAGATAGCTTCTTCTCTCTTTTTGGATCTCAATACAATGTTCTCCCCCCTCTCTTGTGGAGATCTATTCTATGTAATCTTCTTTTTGCGGTGTGTTTATTGAGACCGATGAATTGTGGGTTTATGATCAAGTCTATCTATGAATATTATTTGAATCTTCTCTGAATTCTTTTATGTATGATTGGTTATCTTTGCAAGTCTCTTTGAATTATCAGTTTGGTTTGGCCTACTAGATTGATCTTTCTTGCAATGGGAGAAGTGCTTAGCTTTGGGTTCAATCTTGCGGTGTCCTTTCTCGATGACAGTAAGGGCAGCAAGGCACGTATTGTATTGTTGCCATCGAGGATAACAAGATGGGGTTTTCTTCATATTGCATGAGTCTATCCCTCTACATCATGTCATCTTGCTTAAGGCGTTACTCTGTTTTAACTTAATACTCTAGATGCATGCTGGATAGCGGTCGATGAGTGGAGTAATAGTAGTAGACGCAGGCAGGAGTCGGTCTACTTGTCTCGGATGTGATGCCTACATACATGATCATACCTAGATATTCTCATAACTATGCTCTATTCTGTCAATTGCTCAACAGTAATTTGTTCACCCTCCGTAGAATACTTATGCTCTCGAGAGAAGCCACTAGTGAAACCTATGGCCCCCGGGTCTATCTTTATCATATCAATCTCTTACTACTTAGTTATTTACTTTGCCATTTACTTTGCCTTTATTTTATTTTGCATCTTTATCATAAAAATACCAAAAATATTATATTATCATATCTATCAGATCTCACTCTCGTAAGTGGCCCTATAGGGATTGACAACCCCTATTTGCGTTGGTTGCGAGGATTTATTTGTTTTGTGTAGGTACGAGGGACTCGCGCATAGCCTCCTACTGGATTGATACCTTGGTTCTCAAAAAGTGAGGGAAATACTTACGCTACTTTGCTGCATCATCCCTTCTTCTTCAGGGAAAACCAACGCAGTGCTAAAAGAGGTAGCACTCATGATGCCACTGATGGGAATCGTTGCATGGAAAACAAAAAAATTCTACGCACATGCAATGATCTATCCATGGAGATGCATAGCAACGAGAGGGAGAGTGTGTCTACGTACCCTCGTAGACCGTAAGCGGAAGCATTTCACGACGTGGTTGATGTAGTCGAACTTCTTCGTGCTTCAACCGATCAAGTGCCGAACGCACGGCACCTCCGCGTTCTACACACGTTCAGCTCGGTGATGACCCTCGCCTTCTTGATCCAGCAAGATGTCGAGGTATTAGATGATTTCCATCACCATGATGGTGTGGTGACGGTGATGGTGAAGTGATCTCCGCAGGGCTTCTCCTAAGCACTACGAAAATATGACCAGGGTGTAAACGGTGGAGGGGGCGCCGCATGATACGTCTCCAATGTATCTATAATTTTTGATTGTTCCATGTTGTTATATTATCAATCTTGGATGTTTTATAATCATTTATAGTCATTTTATATCATTTTTGGGTACTAACCTATTGATATAGTGCCAAGTGCTAGTTCCTATTTTTTCCGTGTTTTTTACATCGCAGAAAATCAATATCAGACAGAGTCCAAATGCCATGAAACTTTATGGAGATTTTTTATGGACCAGAAGGAACATGTTGGGCCCTGGTTGCACCTGGGGGGAATCACGAGGAGGGGACAACCCACCAGGGCGCGCTAGGAGGCCCAGGCGCGCCCTGGTCGGTTGTGCCCACCTCAGGTGCCCTGGGGACCGCCTCTTTGCTCTATAAATACCCAAATATTCCCAAAACCCTAGGGGAGTCGACGAAATATTCATCCAGCCGCCGCAGAGTCTAGAACCACCAGAACCAATCTAGACACCATCTCGGATGGGGTTCACCACCTCCATTGGTGCCTCTCCGATGATGCATTAGTAGTTCTTTGTAGACCTTCGGGTCCATAGTTAGTAGCTAGATGGCTTCATCTATCTCTCATGATTCTCAATACAATGGTCTCTTGGAGATCCATATGATGTAACTCTTTTTGCGGTGTGTTTGTTGGGATCTGATGAACTTTGAGTTTATGATCAGTCATATCTTTTTATATCCATGAAAGTTATTTTAGTTTCTTTGATCTCTTATATGCATGATCTCTTATAGCCTCGTATTTCTTCTCCGATATTTGGGTTTTCTTTGGCCAACTTGATCTGTTTGTCTTGCAATGGAAAGAGGTGCCCGGTAGTGGGTTCGATCTTACAGTGCTTGATCCCAGTGACAGAAAGGGAACCGACACGTATGTATCGTTGCTACTAAGGATAAAAAGATGGGATTTATATCTACGCAATAGATAAACAGATCTTGTCTACATCATGTCATCGTTCTTATTGCATTACACCGTTTTTCCATGAACTTAACACACTAGATGCATGCTGGATAGCAGTCGATGTGTGGAGTAATAGTAGTAGATGCAGGCAGGAGTCGGTCTACTAATCTTGGATGTGATGCCTATGTAATGATCATTGCCTAGATATCGTCATAATTATTTGAGGTTCTATCAATTGCCCAACAGTAATTTGTTTACCCACCGTTTGCTATCTTTCTCGAGAGAAGCCACTAGTGAAACCTACGGGCCCCGGGTCTTCTTCCTCATATATTTGCTTGCGATCTACTTTTCCTTTGCATTTTTATACAGATCTATTAAACCAAAAATACTTTGCTGCACTTTATCTTATTTGCGATCTATTATTTCAATCTACTACAGTTTTCTAGCATTGTTACCCGAAAGGGATTGACAGCCCCTTTAACACGTTGGGTTGTGAGGTGTTGTTATTTGTGTGCAGGTGATGTTTACGTTGTGCTGCTTGGTTCTCCTACTAGTTCGATAACCTTGGTTTCTTCACTGAGGGAAATACCTACCGTTGTTGTGCTACATCATCCCTTCTTCTTTGGAGAAATACCAACTTAGTCCTAGCAGACAGGAGCTTTTCTGGCGCTATAGTCAGAGAACAATCAAAAGGAATTTCTGGTGCCGTTGCCAGGGAGGATCTTCAACATATATCAGGTTCCTAATCACAAATCTCATCTCCTCGCAATTTACATTATTTTTCATTTACCTCTCATTTTCCTCTCCCCCACTTCATAAAAATTTGCCATTTTTATTTGCCCTCTTTTCCGTTCGCCATTTTCTCGTCAGATCTCATGTTTGCTTGTGTTGCCATGTGTCTTCTATTTGCTTGCATCTTTGCTTGCTAAAACTCAATTGATATGGATCCTCATCCACTTGCTAATCTTTTCAAGAGATCCAATTGTGATGAACCCATTGCTAGTGAATTGAGTTCACTAGATTATCTTTGTGAAGTTTTGCTTGAGATTTGTGAATCTGAAAATTGTGATGAAGAAATTTATGAAGATGTCGGTGTACTAAACTAGGGGTACCCTTAGTACCCCGAACTTGTGCACGGGCAGTTGCAGCGTCCCGCGGCAAGGCCTGCCAGGTCACCGCCAAGACCCTCTGTGGTCCCTTTGAAGACCATTCAAGAACAAAGTACTCAAGGCAAGACCCCGGCAAGAGGAGCTTTCCGGGAAGAAGGCAAGACCCCGACAAGAGGCGCTTGCCGGGAAGGCCATCAGAAGCGTCCCAAGGCCCCGGCAAGAGGCGCTTGCTGGGAAGGCCATCCAAGGCACTCCAAGGAACTTGCCGCGGCGCGCTACGCGCCCCGGCAAGGCCCGGTGAGCGACAAGCTCCCGGAAGCGACAAGTCGACGGCCGCGGCAAGGCGCTTGCCGCGGCAAGCCCCACTCCACGCCCACGCTCCAGCACATCCGCCCACGTGTCGCTCTGGGGCCCCTCCCAAGCGCACGTGGCAGGAGGCTGTGCAGCTAGGGGCGTGCGGTGGCACGCAGGCGCTGACAAGACAACCGTCGTGGCAAGACGGTGGTGTCCCTAGCGGTCCCTTTCGGTGCTGTCTAGGCGACACAGACGGGCATTTAATGCCCTTGTCCCCTGCCGTCAGGGTTAGGTATGATAACACTGTAGCAGCTAGCTGTGCCTACTACAGCACCTAGCTGTGCCTACCCACGGCACCTTTTCCACTTTTGCCCTCCATTGCCCTATGTCGGTAACCCCTTGAGCATATAAAAGGAGGCCCGGGGCAACGTAGAGAGGGGTTCAGCATTTTCCACACACTCACGCTCGATCTCGCTCCCGAGCTAGAAATCAATACCAATCCACAAAGCAGGAGTAGGGTTTTACGCATCCGTGCGGCCCGAACCTGGGTAAATCGCCCGCGTGCTTCGCCTCGATCTGCTCTTTGCGCAACCTCCGCCCCCCGCCGAACCAAAAGGGACTCGGTCCGCCAGTCCCATAGGTGCCCATGGATTAGCAACCCCGGCATCTCTAGCGCGCCAGGTAGGGGGCGTCGAAGTTGTGTGAATCAGATCCGGCGTCCTTGCGAGCCAGATCTTCATCATCTTCATCAACATGCCACCGAAGAAGAAGGTTTCGGAGGCAGCCGCTCCGTCCGCGCCGAGCCACCCACCGCCGAAGCAAACGGATGGTGGGGCAGGCGCCGGCGGAAGGGCACGCATCGACGAGGGAACTCACGGTGCTGCCAGGTCCCAGGGCAAGGCTGCGCTGCCCATCGGCGGCGTGGCCGGCTCCCACAATGACCGGGCGCACTCCAAGACCTCGGCGTCCGTGCATGCTCCGCGCCCATCTCAGGAGGCGCGGGACCGGCAGCGTCATGGTACTCATGGTACCATGCACTCGCTGGATCAAGATCGAGCTGGTGGATCTCGGAGCGCCCAAGACCACCGCGCACGTCAACACACTCAGAACAGATAAGCTGCCAAAGCCTGAGCAACCAGATCTCTAATTTTTGAGTTATCTCCCCCGTGGATCGGCTCACTTTGTATGAGAAGCTTGTGCGCGGAGGAGCCAACTCGTAGCTGGCTGCGCCCTTGCGTTGTTTCGAGCTCGCTCAACAACATTAGGTGAGCTGCGGCTAGTTGCTACACTAGCCGCACCCTTGCATTGTTTTGAGCCTGCTCAACAACGTAAGTTAGCTGCGGCTAGTTGCTTAACTAGCCGCGCCCTTACTTTGCTTCGAGCCCCGCTCAGCAACTTAAGTGAGCTGCAGCTGGCTGCGACAAGGTTTCTTGCCGGTAGCGGCACCGCCGGTTCCGCGCTCAGCGCTCGCGGCCCGGGTGCCTGCACCGGCAAGTTCCCTAAAAGCGTGGGGTAAAAACATACAAAGTTAATGCCGGAATGGGAAGGCCCTTACCGGGTGAAACGAGTCACAGGGCCCGGCGCTGTCCGCCTTGGGACCGAAGATGGCATCCCAGTGAGCAACTCCTGGAGCATCGAGCATCTTCGTAAGTTTTACCCGTAAGGCGCGGTTGCCGGAACCCGTTCCGGCAACCACCTCTTGTACAAAGTCTTGCCGCTGTTGCATGTGATCCTTTGTACGAGGCCGGGCGCAGATCCCGTGTGCAGCAGAGCTCGCGTGCTCCGCACCTTTTTTCGATTTTATGCTTTCTATTTTCTGGCATATATGATCTGACATTTGTGCAGCACCAACCCCACGGCAAGCGATAACGAGCTGCTAGGCTCTATATCTTTATTTTCTCTTCTTTCTTTTCTTCCTTCTTCCAAGGAAAGAAAGGATCCCTCGCCCACAAGTTTGCCGGGGGGAAGGGAGAAGAGAAGGGTATGGACCAGGCGTCGTTCAAGAATTTCGTCTTGCCGGGAAGCAAACGACAGAAAAGCTAAGTTGCCAAAGTTTGAGCAGCCAAATTTTTTAAATTTCAAGTTATCTCCCTTGAACGACTGCACCTTGTATGGGAAACCTGTGCGCGGAGGAGCCAACTCGTAGCTGGCTGCGCCCTTGCGTTGTTTCGAGCTCGCTCAACAACATTAGGTGAGCTACGGCTGGTTGCTACACTAGCCGCCCCCTTACATTGTTTTGAGCCTGCTCAACAACGTAAGTTAGCTGCGGCTAGTTGCTACACTAGCCGCGCCCTTACTTTGCTTCGAGCCCCGCTCAGCAACTTAAGTGAGCTGCAGCTGGCTGCGACAAGGTTTCTTGCCGGTAGCGGCACCGCCAGTTCCGCACTCAGCGCTCGCGGTCTGGATGCCTGCACTGGCAAGTTCCCTAAAAGCGTAGGGCAAAAACATACAAAGGGAGGAGTCAAGTAAAGGGAATAACATTGCAATGGCTACCCAGAAGAAAGTTATATTACAAAATAGCTTGTCGCAGCTCTAATAAATGTTTTCTATGACATAGCTAGCATCGACAAGGAAAGAAGGAAGCCGGCGGCCTAGTCGACGCGGTCGCCCTCGACCCTCTTGATCCCGCTCACCTTGTCCACAATGGGTGCGACAAGGGCCTTGAGCTCTTCCTGATCGATATCAGGCGGCAAGGATCTGAGGACGTTGTGGAGGCGGAGGCCTGGATTGCGGAAGGCCACCTTCATCAACACCTTCTGAAGGGCTCCCGCACAGATCTCGCGCGACTCGTCGGCCAGCCGCTTCGGGATCTCATCCCGGAGCCGCTGGAGCGTCGTCGCCACGCCTTGGAAGAACATAGTGAGCTTGGCGCTGGGTTGGAGGTTCTCGTCGGAGGAGTACCCGAAGTCCTCCACCCCCAACTGCGCCAGCTCCTTATCGATGTCCCCGGCGGCGTTCACGAGGCTCCCCGTCTAGTAAATGCGCCACGCCCCCACGCCTACCTCCGTTTGGAGAAGAGGGCGTGGGCCGTTCCCCTTCATCATAGCTTGACGCATGCTCGCAGGGCTCAGCCCCGCACGCCCGCGCCGCCCGCGTCACCCACGACGCCGCGTTTGACGCGTGCCGTTACGGGCATGCGCGATGGAAGCGGAGGGACGTGCGGCATGACCTAGGCCGTGCGTGCCCGTGCACTGTTTTGGGCCTGACCCAACAGCGCTCGGCACCGTGTCTGGCCCAGGCCCGGGGGCTCCTGTCGGTGTACTAAAGTAGGGGTACCCTTAGTACCCCGAACTTGTGCACGGGCAGTCGCAGCGTCCCGCGGCAAGGCCTGCCAGGTCACCGCCAAGACCCTCCGTGGTCCCTTTGAAGACCATTCAAGAACAAAGTACTCAAGGCAAGACCCCGGCAAGAGGAGCTTGCCGGGAAGAAGGCAAGACCCCGGCAAGAGGCGCTTGCCGGGAAGGCCATCAGAAGCGTCCCAAGGCCCCGGCAAGAGGCGCTTGCCGGGAAGGCCATCCAAGGCACTCCAAGGAACTTGCCGCGGCGCGCTACGCGCCCCGGCAAGGCCCGGTGAGCGACAAGCTCCCGGAAGCAACAAGTCGACGGCCGCGGCAAGGCGCTTGCCGCGGCAAGCCCCACTCCACGCCCACGCTCCAGCACATCCGCCCACGTGTCGCTCCGGGGCCCCTCCCAAGCGCACGTGGCAGGAGGCTGTGCAGCTAGGGGCGTGCGGTGGCACGCAGGCGCTGACAAGACAACCGTCGTGGCAAGACGGTGGCGTCCCTAGCGGTCCCTTTCGGTGCTGTCTAGGCGACACAGACGGGCATTTAATGCCCTTGTCCCCTGCCGTCAGGGTTAGGTATGATAACACTGTAGCAGCTAGCTGTGCCTACTACAGCACCTAGCTGTGCCTACCCACAACACCTTTTCCACTTTTGCCCTCCGTTGCCCTATGTCAGTAACCCCTTGAGCATATAAAAGGAGGCCCGGGGCAACGTAGAGAGGGGTTCAGCATTTTCCACACACTCACGCTCGATCTCGCTCTCGAGCTAGAAATCAATACCAATCCACAAAGCAGGAGTAGGGTTTTACGCATCCGTGCGGCCCGAACCTGGGTAAATCGCCCGCGTGCTTCGCCTCGATCTGCTCTTTGCGCAACCTCCGCCCCCCGCCGAACCAAAAGGGACTCGGTCCGCCGGTCCCATAGGTGCCCGTGGATCAGCAACCCCGGCAGAAGAGATTCATGATAGCTCCTTGAATGAAAAGCATGATTGCAATAATTTTGCTATAAATTTTATTAATGTCAATTGTGCTAATAGTATGCAAAACCCCAAGCATGGGGATGCTTGTCTTGTCATGTCCGCTACTTATTGCAATAATCATGATTGGGGTGATAATGTTTCTTATGATCTTGAAAATTTATTTAAGCCTCATGATGAATATGATTGTAATAATATTGAAAGTGGGTTTGGAGAGGTCATGACTTTATCTGATGATAATCCCACTATTTTGGAAGAGTGTCAACTTTGCATAAATGTGGATCATAAAGAGAAAATCTTATATGATAGTTATATTATTGAATTCAATTATGATCCTACATATAATTATTATGAGATAAGAAAATATGGTTGTAGAAATTTTCATGTTATTAAATTTCCTCTCGTTGTGTTGAAATTGTCAATGTTTAATTCCTCTCCTTTGCATATGCTAGATGTTTCTTGTCTTGATAATTTGGTTTACTATAAAATTCCTATGCAGAGGAGGTATGTTAGACTTAAATGTGTTTGTCACATGTTTCATGATGCTCTCTTTGTGTTTCTATTATTATCTATTATGTGAGCATCGTTGAAATATTGTGCCTAGCTAAGGGCGTAAAACTATAGCGCTTGTTGGGAGGCAACCCAATGAATAAAATTTATTATTTCTTTTTGCTTCCTGTTTTTGTGTGTTAGCACAATTATGCTACTGTTATGATTGTACTTTTTGTGTTTTAATTAGTGTTTGTGCCAAGTAAAGCCGTTAGGATCTTCTTGGGTGATAGTTGTTTGATCTTGCTGAAAAAACAGAAAGTTTTATGCTCTTGAAATTAATTTTCATTTTTTACCAAAGAGCGATAAAATACCCATTCCACTTGCAGTAGATCAATATGCAAATTTATTAGGTCGTCCTAATTTTTCAGAATCTTTGGAGTTACATAAGTATTCGAAATAGTCAGATTGCTACAGACTGTTCTGTTTTGATAGATTCTGTTTTCTTTGTGTTGTGTGCTTATTTTGATGGCTCTATGGTTTTCTTTGATGAGTTTTTTCCATAGGAAAGTTGGAATACAGTATATATAATACAAAAACAAAATATGAATTGGTTTGATACAGCACTTATAGTAGTGGTTTATTACTCTTATACTAGCAAATCTCATGAAGGTTTTGTTGAGTTTTGTGAAGTTTTCAAGTTTTGGGTTATCTTATGATGGATGAAGGAAGGATGGAAGAGACTAAGCTTGGGGATGCCCCGGCATCCCAAGCTATTATCCAAGAATGATAAACCAACTAATCTTGGGGATTCCCCCGAGTGGCATCCCCGCTTTCTTCCAACAACTATCGGTATTTTACTCGAGGTTATATTTTTATTCATCACATGATATGTGTTTTGCTTGGAGCGTCTTGTATTGTATGAGTCTTTGCTTGTTTTATTTTGTGTTTTTAGTCATCAATCCTTGCTAGACACACCTATTTGAGAGAGCCAAAATTATGTCATGACTTGTTAGAATTGCTCTCTATGCTTCACTTAAATCTTTTATGAGCTAGGACTTGCTCTAGTGCTTCACTTATATCTTTTTGAGCATGGTGTGCTTAGTATTTTTGAAGAAATGCTCTCTTGCTCCACTTAGATTTATTTGAGAGTTAGTAAAATTTTGAAGAAAATCTCTCTTGCTTCACTTAAATTATTTTGAGAGAAAGAAATATTATGCCCATGATCTTCACTTATATTTGTTTGAGCTTATGAAAAGCAACACATGAAAATTAGTCCCAAAGTGATAGATATCCAAGAAGGATAAAGAAAAAGAAAAATGTCATGAAGATCATTGGACAAAATAAACTTGATTCTTAGTAATAGTTTTGAGATATGATGATGTGATATGTGAGTTATGTTGATGAATAATTATGCTCTAGTAGGAATATTGGTGTTAAGGTTTGTGATTCCCGAAGCATGCACATATAGTCTCTCATTATGCTATGATGTTGGAGCATGATTTATTTTTGATTGTCTTCCTTATGAGTGGCGGTCGGGGACGAGCAATGGTATTTTCCTACCAATCTATCCCCCTAGTGGCATGCGTAGTAGTACTTTGCTTCGAGGTCTAATAAACTTTTGCAATAAGTATATGAGTTCTTTATGACTAATGTGAGTCCATGGATTATACGCACTCTTACCTTTTCGCAATTTTCTAGCCTCTACGGTACCGTGCATTGCCCTTTCTCACATTGAGACATGGTGCAAACTTCATAGGTGCATCCAAACCCCGTGATATGATACGCTCTATCACACATAAGCCTTATTATATCTTCCTCAAAACAGCCACCATACCTACCTATTATGGCTTTTCCATGGCCATTCCGAGATATATTGCCATGCAACTTCCACCACTTTCATTTGATGACTTGAGCATTCACTGTCATATTGATGTGCATTATCATATAGCTGACATAGTAGTTGTGGCTTAGCCGTCGTTCATCATTTTTCATACATGTTACGCTAGATCATTGCACATCCTGGTACATGCTAGAGGCATTCATATAGAGTCATATTTTTTCATAGGTATCGAGTTGTAATTTTTATTTCTTTTGAGTTATAAGTAAATAGAAGTGTGATGATCATCATCATTCATTTTTAGAGCAGTGCTCCAGTGAGTAAAGGATGATGGAGACTATGATTCCCCTCACAAGTCGGGATGAGACTCCGGACAATGAGAGAGAGAGAGATAAATTAAAAAAGGGAGAAAAGAAAAAATAAAAAATAAAAATAAACAAAGAGAGAAGGGACATTGCTAGTATCCTTTACCACACTTGTGCTTCAAAGTAGCACTATGTTTTTCATATGGAGAGTCTCCTATGTTGTCACTTTCATATACTAGTGGGAATTTTTCATTATAGATGCACACCCACTTAGTTTTCATATTGAGCTTTCATACACTTATAGCTCTTAGTGCATTCGTTGCATGGCAATCCCTACTCCTCACGTTGATATCGATTGATGGGCATCTCCATAGCCCGTTGGTTAGCCGCATCGATGTGAGACTTTCTTACTTTTTTGTCTTCTCTATATTTACCCCTATCATCATACTCAATTCCACCCGTAGTGCTATTTCCATGGCTTACGCTCATGTATTGCGTAAGAGTTGAAAAAGCTGAAGCGCGTTAAAAAGTATGAACCAATTGCTCGGCTTGTCATCGAGGTTGTGCATGATAAATACTTTGTGTTAAGAAGACAGATGATACGTCTCCAACGTATCTATAATTTATGAAGTATTCATGCTATTATATTATCAACCGTGGATGTTTTATATGCATTTATATGCTATTTTATATGGTTTTTGGGACTAACCTATTAACCTAGAGCCCAGTGCCAGTTTCTGTTTTTTCCTTGTTTTAGAGTATCGCAGAAAAGGAAAACCAAACGGAGTACAATTGACCTGAAACTTGACGGAGCTTATTTTTGGACCAGAAGAAGGCCATGGAGTAAAAGAGTTGGGCCAGAAGAGTCCCGGGCTGCCCACGAGGGTGGGAGGTGCGCCCACCCCCTGGGCGCGCCCCCTACCTCGTGGACAGCCCGGAGGCCCCCTGACTTGTTCTTGACACCAAAACCTCTTATATATACAGAAACCTCCAGAAATTAACCTAGATCGGAAGTTCCGCCGTCGCAAGCCTCTGTAGCCACAAGAAATCAATCTAGGCCCTCTCTGGCACCCTGCCGGAGGGGGCCATCATCACCGGAGGGCATGGAGGAGGATCCCGGAGGGGCCATCATCGTCATGAAGGCCAAGGACCAGAGGGAGAACCTCTCCCCATCCAGGGGGAGGCCATGGAGGAGGAAGAACAAGGGGGAGAACCTCTCCTGCTCTCTCTCGGTGGCACCGGAGTGCCATCAGGAGGGTAATCATCGCCGCGGTGATAGTCTTCATCAACATCACCATCCTCATCTCTTTTACGCGGTCCACTCTCCCGCACCCCGCTGTAATCCCTACTTGAACATGGTGCTTTATACCACATATTATGATCCAATGATGTGTTGCCATCCTATGATGTTTTGAGTAGATATCCTTTGTCTTTGGGTTGATTGATGATCTAGATTAGTACGAGTTGTATGTTTTATTTTGGTGCTGTCCTATTGTGCCCTCCGTGTCGCGCAAGCGTGAGGGATTCCCGTTGTAGGGTGTTGTAATACGTTCATGATTCGCTTATAGTGGGTTGCTTGAGTGATAGATGTTGGGTTTCGTAGTAATTTCAAAAAAATTCCTACGCACACGCAAGATCATGGTGATGCATAGCAACGAGAGGGGAGTATGATCTACATACCTAGTAGATCAACAACGGAAGCGTTTGGTTGATGTAGTCGTACGTCTCCATGATCCGACCGATCAAGCACCGAAACTACGGCACCTCCGAGTTCTAGCACACGTTCAGCTCGATGACGATCCCCGGACTCCGATCCAGCAAAGTGTCGGGGAAGAGTTCCGTCAGCACGACGGCGTGGTGACGATCTTGATGTACTACTGCTGCAGGGCTTCGCCTAAGCACCGCTACAATATTATCGAGGACTATGGTGGCTGGGGGCGCCGCACACGGCTAAGGAATAGATCACGTGGATCAACTTGTGTGTCTCTGGGGTGCCCCTGCCTCCGTATATAAAGGACTAGAGGGGGGAGGCCAGCCGGCCATGAGGGGCGCGCCAGGAGGAGTCCTACTCCCTCCGGGAGTAGGACTTCTCCCCCAATCCTAGTTGGAATAGGATTCATGAGGTGGAAAAGAGAGAGAGAGAGAGAGAGAGAGAGAGAGAGAGAAGGATGAGGGCGCCGGCCCCCTCTCTCCTTGTCCTATTCGGACTAGGGGGAGGGGCGTGCTAACCAAGCCCTGGCTGCCTCTCCTCTTCTTCCACTATGGCCCATTAAGTCCCATATAGCTCCCGAGGGGTTCCGGTAACCTCCCGGTACTCCGGTAAAATCCCGATTTCACCCGGAACACTTCTGATATCCAAACATAGGCTTCCAATATATCAATCTTTATGTCTCGACCATTTCGAGACTCCTCGTCATGTCCGTGATCACATCCGGGACTCCGAACAACCTTCGGTACATCAAAATGCATAAACTCATAATATAACTATCATCATAACCTTAAGCATGCGGACCCTACGGGTTCAAGAACAATGTAGACATGACCGAGACATGTCTCTGGTCAATAACCAATAGCGGAACCTGGATGCTCATATTGGCTCCTACATATTCTACGAAGATCTTTATCGGTCAGACCGCATAACAACATACGTTGTTCCCTTTGTCATCGGTATGTTACTTGCCCGAGATTCGATCGTCGGTATTCCAAATACCTAGTTCAATCTTGTTACCGGCAAGTCTCTTTACTCGTTCTGTAATACATCATCCCGCAACTAACTTCATTAGTTGCAATGCTTGCAAGGCTTAAGTGATGTGCATTACCGAGAGGGCCCAGAGATACCTCTCCGACAATCGGAGTGACAAAACCTAATCTCGAAATACGCCAACCCAACATGTACCTTTGGAGACACCTGTAGTACTCCTTTATAATCACCCAGTTACGTTGTGACGTTTGGTAGCACCCAAAGTGTTCCTCCGGTAAACGGGAGTTGCATAATCTCATAGTTATAGGAACATGTATAAGTCATGAAGAAAGCAATAGCAACATACTAAACGATCGGGTGCTAAGCTAATGGAATGGGTCATGTCAATCAGATCATTCACTTAATGATGTGGTCCCATTAATCAAATAACAACTACTTGTTCATGTTTAGGAAACAAAACCATCTTTGATTAACGAGCTAGTCAAGTAGAGGCATACTAGTGACACTTTGTTTGTCTATGTATTCACACATGTATTATGTTTCCGGTTAATACAATTCTAGCATGAATAATAAACATTTATCATGATATAAGGAAATAAATAATAACTTTATTATTGCCTCTAGGGCATATTTCCTTCAATAGAAGCATAAACCTAAGTAAGGGGGTTGTTGCGTATGGGATAAAGGGGACTTGATGCTTTAATGCTATGGTTGGGTTTTACCTTAATGATCTTTAGTAGTTGCGGATGCTTGCTAGAGTTCCAATCCTAAGTGCATATGATCCAAGAAGAGAAAGTATGTTAGCTTATGCCTCTCCCTCATATGAAATTGCAATGACGACTATCGGTCTTGTTAACAATTGCCTAGGACAATTCCGCACACCGACCCATCATTATTCCACACTCGCTATTTATAATATTTAGTAATATATTCTAACTTTATGATAATAGCACCTACTTTTATATTTTAGCTCTCTGATATCATGCAAAGTTATCCTCTTCATACCCACAATGTAGTTTTATTTCTTGTTTCTAGTTGGAAGCAAACGTTCGGTGTACATAGAGTCGTATCAGTGGCAGATAGGGCTTGAGAGAATATTGATCTTACCTTTAGCTCCTTGTGGGTTCGACACTCCAAACTTATCACTTCCACCTTTGGGAATTGCTACGATGATTCCCTGCACTTGGGGATTATCAACATAGCATGACAAGACTATCATTTTGTAGGGATAACTTATTTTAGCATTGATATTTTGGAAGACATGGTTGCTTGTTGATATGCTTGAGTATCTAAATCATCATGTCGAAACTAGACTATTGCTTTGAATCACATAAAAAGTCCAATTGTCCATGCTATAAAGAAAACAATATGATATGACACGTTAAACAACACTCCACATCAAAAATTCTGTTTTTATCACTTACCTACTCGAGGACGAGTAGGAGTTAAGCTTGGGGATGCTGATACGTCTCCAACGTATGTATAATTTTTTATTGTTCCATGCTGTTATATTATCAATCTTGGATGTTTTATAATCATTTTATAGTCATTTTATATCATTTTTTGGTACTAACCTATTGACATAGTGCCAAGTGCCAGTTCCTCTTTTTCGTGATTTTTACATTGCAGAAAATCAATATCAGACAGAGTCCAAATTCCACGAAACTTTATGGAGATTTTTTATGGACCATAAGGAACATGTTGGGCCCTGGTTCACTACTGGAATCAGGATCTTTGCCCTCAGCTGGCTCTTTGTCGTCAGCTAGCTGATGGCAAAGAAGGTCTTTGCCATAAGGTAAATTGAAACTAACGGCAAAGACTAAGCTGGCGGCAAATATATCGTTTTTCGTCAGCCATCTCTTTGTCGTCCGCTAGCTGGCGGCATAGATGCATTGTCGTCATCTCGCTGACGGCAAAGAGGGAGGGTGGCCCACTAGCGACAGCCACCTAACGACCACTTTCTTTGTCGTCCGCTAGTTGACGGCAAAGAAAGTCCACAAACTAACGTACGTTAGTTGGGCTCTTTGCCATCTACTAGCAGACGGCAAAGAACTGTGCCCTAACTAAAAATCAAACATGCCCGCGCCCGACCCCTCGATCTCTCTCTATTCCCTCTCTCCGCCACGTGCCCGAGCCACCGCCGCCCTGCGCCACCCCAGTCGTCGGCCGCCCTGCGCCACCCCCGCCGCCACCCCGCGCTACCCCCATCGCCGGCCGCCCCACCCCCGTGCTGCGCCGCCCCGGCGACCCCTTCTCCGCCCCCGCTCAAGCCTCAAGGTACCCCCTCTCCCCCACTGGTAATATTCCTCCACATGCTCTTGTTCTCCTTTACATTAGGTATTCACATGGAGGCAGAGAAACAAAATTGTTTCTTAATCTGCTGAGACATGACTTTCAAGCATCTCTAGTCCTTGTTAGAGACCCCTTATCATAATTCATACGCATGTGATCTTCTAGATAGAATTGTTTGGTAGGAGTAGATATTGTTTTGCATTGTGTTCCGTTTCCTTCTAATTAAGGATCGAATAATCGACTTAGCGTACCTGGTTATGCCATCCTAATCTTCAAGCTCAGTTTGTAAGACAAGTGCACATTTCTAGATGATCAAATTGATTTGAGTATGTATTACATGTCACAAAAATATGCCACTGGACTGAATGCGTATTCGAAAGAGGGTCCACTGATATACTCTTTGGGAGGTGTAGGTCATATTTCAATTGTCCAATTGATGATCTAGAAAGTATTGTACATGACTAATGAAAAACCAGAAAAGAGGGAGTACTTGAAGTTGTCTAAATGCGCAATAGGAGCAAGCGAGTGATGGCCACTAAAGTTTCTTCAACACAGAATTGCTGTAAATTTCTTACGTTTCACTCACTAGTTCTACACTAGCGTAAATAAACATGTAACCTTGAGGTAGCTCTGCCTCTCTGGGCGGCCCGGAACAGTTTTGGTATGATTTGGTTCAAGCTGTTTCCATCATATGTCCACAAGTGCATTGCTTTTTGAATGTGAAATGATAACTTCGTGTAGTTGATTATCTTCTGATCAAAACTTCTGCTGCTATAATGTTGTAAGTGTAGTAATTGGTCTCTTCTACTGCTTATCAGAGATGGGGGGAAGCCGCCACCGCAGGCTCCGCTCTGCCACACTGGAGTACGAGTTGGATGCTTTTGAGTTCTTCAATATCATACTTGGGACTTCCTCCAGGAGGCAGGTATATAAAAAGAGAGATGAAGAAAGCAATAGCAATAAAACTGAACGATCATTATGCTAAGCTAACGGATGGGTCTTGTCCATCACATCATTCTCCTAATGATGTGATCCCATTATCAAATGACAACTCATGTCCATGGTTAGGAAACCTTAACCATCTTTGATCAATGAGCTAGTCTAGTAGAGGCTCACTAGGGACACGGTGTTTGTTTATGTATTCACACATGTATTAAGGTTTCCGATCAATACACTTCTAGCATGAATAATAAACCTTTATCATGAATAAGGAAATATAAAATAAAAACTTTATTATTGCCTCTAGGGCATATTTCCTTCAGGGTTGAGGACGGTGTCGGTGAAGAGGATCAGAGGCCGTCGACGGGGGCGTTGGTGAGGCGGCTCCGGGGGTGTGGACGAAGCGTCTCCGGTGGGGAGTACAAAGAAGCCGCTGCAGATGCGCTACGGTTGACGAGAGTACCGGCGAAGCAGATCCGGTGTCGTGGACAAGGTCAGCACTAAATGGGTTGTGGTATAGTGGTGGATGAGAAGTCTAGTTGTTTCTAGGAGAGGTGGGAGGGGTAGATGCGGCCGCAGAAGCAGATCCGGCGAGGTGGACGACGCTGGCAGTGAATGGGCTCTGGTACACCGGTGGATGAGCAGTCTAGGGTTTCAAGAAGGGAGGGGTAGAAAGGCCTATGAAGTACGGACGGCGTGATGTAA
>NC_053023.1:124071221-124162540 GCF_003073215.2 Triticum urartu | reverse complement strand
GGAGGTGCCCCGGTATCGTATCACCATCACAACTTTTATCTTTACAGTTTTTCTTAGTTCGATCCTATTAGTAGTATCTTGATCTAGTAGAATAAAGTTTATGGCATGATCTAGTTTTGAGTTTTGCTTTATGATCTTTCTTTGTAATCGAGTCCATGAGCTATATATAATAAAGATTAGTGTTGAGTCAAGGGCTTGATTATTTTGCCATGATCTTGGATGAATAAAAGAAAAGAGAAAAAGAATAAAAAGAAGCAAAGAGTTCATATTGATCTTATTAAGAGTTATGACTTCACATAGAAAGAGTATGATGATTAAAAGTTGTTGGGAGTTGGCAGACATAGCTTTGGTCATTGTTGCAATTAATAGGAAGTAATAAGGAAAGAGAGGTTTTCACATATAGATATATTATCACTGACATCTTTTATGATTGGGAGCACTTATTAAAATATGACATGCTAAAGAGTTGATGTTGGACAAGGAAGACAACGTAATGAGTTATGTCTTTCTTATATCTGAGATAAAGTATGTTGCCATGGATCCTCTAACTTGTTGAGCTTGCCTTTCCCCCTCATGCTAGCCAAATTCTCAGCACCAAATAGAAATACTACTTGTGCTTCCAAATACCCTTAAACCAGTTTTGCCATGAGAGTCCACCATATCTACCTATGGATTGAGTAAGATCCTTCAAGTAAGTTGTCATCGGTGCAAAGCAATAAAAATTGCTCTAAATATGTATGATTGATTGGTGTGGGAGAAATAAGCTTTATACGATTTTGTGATGTGGAAGTAATAAAAGCGATGGACTGCATAATAAAGGTTCATATCACAAGGGGCAATATAAAGTGACGTTCTTTCGCGTTGAGATTTTATATATCCAACCATAAAAGCGCATGGCAACCTCTGCCTCCCTCTGCGAAGGGCCTATCCTTTATTATTATCTTCTACCTTATGCAAGAGTCATGGTGATCTTCACCTTTTCCTTTTCATTTTATCCTTTGGCAAGCTTAGCATGTTGGAAAGAACATGATATATATATATAGGGTGGCACTATTCTAATCCTGGGATTAGAATAACTATTCGGATCACGGGAAGCCCTATATAGACGCGATTAGCTGTTCCTGAGATCCCCGATCGGTAAGAAAGAAACACACCCCACCCCCTCGCCACGACCCCTCCCCTAACCTCCCCGGATCCCATCTGGCACCTCCCCCGAACTACATCGTGCCACCGCCGCCTCCCTCCCTACCCCGCGCCGCCGCCGGGCCCCGGCCACCTCCCGCGCCACCGGTTTGCCCCGACCACCTCCCGCGCCGCTGGCTGGCCTCGACCACCTACAGCATCGCGGTTAGGGCCCTCCCCTGCTTCAACCATGGATCTAGCTACCTCCGAGAGAGAGGCCTCGGTGGTGAGCCCCTGCGCGCGGTCAATGAGGCGGGAGGCCAGGTCGGGGCCCTCGTGGAGCATGTCGTCGACCACGCCCATGTAGCCGAACCCGAAGGCTGAGCCCCCGTCACCCGCCGCAGCCACGCATGTCGCTGGACTCCGGCATTCAGCTGCAACCACGCATGACGCAGGGCTCCGGGATCCCGCCGCAACTTGCTGTCGTCCTCCAAGGTCCCGCCCAATCACTCGCACTACCGGCCTGCGGGATTCCACAGCCACCACCCATGCCACTGGTCTCTCATGGCGGCACCTGCAAAAAACAGAGCCGCGAGACATGCCCCTCGTTCCCCTATGCTCATCCTTCACTACGGCACAAGCGACAAGACCTACGGCTTGATAGATTGGCAAAACGATGGTACACTACTCAAATAGTTCATCACCAGCGGCCGCGTTATCATCGTCGGCAGCAGAAAAAAGTAGTTTAACTGAAGTTCAATTCGTACGCTACTAGCAGGTCAACTACAGCAGACAGCAGAGTTCTTGGTGTCTTCTTCCTAATTGTCCCGTGTGAAATTCTATAAAAAGGAAGGAATAGTCTCCTTCCGGTTCAGCTATCAGTGATCCCATTCGTGCTTATCCTGCAGACCAAGTCGAACTTCACCAAAAACTACAAAAAAGATGAGCACAGATACCCGTCGATGTCCGTTGTGTTATCCTGCTGACCAAGCAATTCAAAGGAGCAGGTGGTTTCGTTCGCCTGAAGTACCAACATAAAACATTCAATTTTGATACTCTGTAGTTATTCCCCCTAACTCGAGGGAGCACTAACCATCCAAAAAATGTGGTCTTCTACCTTTTTTGTTCAAAGTGTGCTGAGGAATGAGAGGTACAATATATCTTTTTTAATATGAAAATGTCCGTATGGCAACACGCTGAGGAAACAATTGAAACTATGCCCTTCTCTCGTTTGATTGCTTCTGTATTTGGCTTACTTGAGTTCCATCCAGAAAGTTTCAAAAAGTTCAAATTGTTAAAAAAATAGTATTTCCCTGTTTCTAAAAAAAGAAACAAAGACGTAATAAAAAAGAGTTTGATGTTCACGCGCGAGGCCTGGCCTCGGCGTCATCCTGCTCCAATGCCGCCATCGTGGAAGACAATCTCCAACTAAGGTCGGCAGATCCTGGACAGGATCCCCTTGCCGATTCTTCCGACGCCCGAACGGTGGATGCAACACACTCCGTCATTATCAAAAATGGGTGCTCCCCGGTCCATAAATTTTCTCTTGCGTACATGTGTTCCTATGGGACATAAAAGAGAGAAGTTCATCCTAGTAGACGTGTGCCATTCAATGTGTACTCTAAAAGAAGGGGAAAACAACTTATGAGCATCAGTGTGTGGGGTGTTGCTCTGTTTGTCTCGTACTATTGTGCAAAAATTTCGCTTTAAATTTCTATTTGCGAAGGTCAAAACGTTGTGTTCGAGAAGGTCAAGTGTGTTATGCGTATCTCGGCAAGTTCAAATAATTAAACATGCTAAAGAAAAACATGGGAGATTTGCGATTTTTTAGAACTTGAAGTGACAAACAAATTTAAAAAGAGCATAAACTAAATTAAAGCCTATAAAATTCACTTCAAAACATTAACAGTAAAAAGAATGTTCTCTTTGTTCTCGAACAAAAACAAAAATTAATAAAAAAAGGTAATGTAGTTTACTCTTTACAAACTCCTCAAAAATGTTTCGTGAAATAAATTGCGCTTCTCTGCTCTATACGTGTTCATTGATATTGCCAACAAGCATACTATTTTCCAAAAAGTGGTTCGATGATTGTAGAAACTATGGGTTTCCTCATTATTTAAGAATGAAAAAATAAAGTAACGCAATAGTTCGATGTATAAAAAATGGAAAATCCGAATCTGTTGATGGGAAGAACATAAGAAGTTCAGAAAAAATTTACACAATAGTACAAAAATAAGAGAGCACTTCGAAATTGATATTTCACCGTTTCTAATAAAATAAATAAGAAGTTCAAATTTTAAACATACAGCAGTTCAAAAAACGTAAAAACGGGATTATCACCATTTTAAAAAAACTCCAGAAGTTCAAATTTAAATAACGGACCTGTTCAATATTTATTACAAAACTAGGATTTTGCCGTCACTGAAAGAAATAAACCAAGAAGTCCAAATTACAAATTAGAGAAGTTCGATATTTATAAAGAAACTCAGACTTTCCTTGCAAGTAAAGAATAAAAATGGCGAAGTTCAAATTAAAATAGAGGAGTAGTTTGATGTATAGGGGAAACTCAAATTATTACCGTCTCTAAAGAAAAATAAAACTATGAAGTGCAATTTACAAAAAAAATATTTGATGCTTATTTAAAAACATATTTTCTTTATAAGAATATGACTAAGAAAATGGAATTACAATAACAGAGAAGTTCGAAGTATATGAAAAAACTCATATTTGTTGCAAGAAGTTCACATTCACCTCCGTGCACGGTTCATAATTTATATTGCGGGACGTCCGACCTCCAATTACATGTTTTAAAATGGCAAAAAATGACGTCTGACCTTCAATTGCATGTAATTCGATGTATACACGAAAGTGCAATAGAAGTTCATAGTGAAAACAACGAGAAGTTCAAGTACTGCAAGGAATGCATTTCAGGTGAGAATAAAAGTATAGAAAAATAAAAGATTACAAGGTTTGTTGAAATAAGTTCAAGTGCTCTGTCTGGGGAAGTTCAAAAATTCGTGCGCGAGAGGTTCACCTTGTATTTCTATGTTTGATTTTTTCCGTATAAAAATCGAATACAATTCTTTACTCAAAATATAAAAAAGGTGAAGTTCATATTAAAATAACACATAAGTTCGGGGTTTATTAAAACCTAGGATTTACCTGTTCAAAAATATAAAAAACACAACGCCATTTTTTGTACTTTTAAAAACAACTCATAAACAAAAAAAATGGTTGCTAGAAGTTCAAGTGCTCAGCGAGGAAAAGTTCAAAAAATTCTTGTGAGAGATGATCATCGTGTATTTAGACATCCGAAATACATAAAAAATATGTTGTTTTTTGTGTTTCAAAATAATTCTCTCAAACCAGAGAGAAGTTCAAAGCGATAACAACCGGAAGTTCACGTACTACATGGTGTGTATTTCCTACAAGAAAAATACAATAAAGTGAAATAGAGTGAAGTTCAAACAGACATGCCCCAGAAGTTCAACTACTTCACGCAGTGCAAAAAACAGCACGTCAAAAACAGAGTGAGGTTCAAACAAACATGCTCCAGAAGTTCAGCTACTTCACGCAGTGCATTTCCGTTCACGATGAGCGCAGAAATCATGATCTCGCCATTTTCTAATTTACCTCAAAATGATAGTAATATCATTTGTGTAAGTTCAAGTCCTTGGTCGGAGAAAGTTAACAAAATTATTGTGAGAGACGTTTGTACAAAAGGAATATTATTTGTGTAACACTAACGAATGGATAAGAAAATTACAAACAAAAATACGACCCAGAAGTTCAACGTGAAAACAGAAGGAAGTTCAACTACTACGCTAAATGAATTTCAGATGAAAAACTTTCAAAATCGTCGCGAGTATGAAAAAATGATCAACACAGGAAAGTTGCGTGTTTACAGCAGCTTTCCATCGGTATATCACCTGCTCAATTCCTGTGAGTGGGATGGAGAGCTACAAGCAGTGGATGAAGATCTACGAGCAAAAAAATCACGTGAAAAACAGAGTGAAGTTCAGGTACACGCACCGAGAAGTTCAGGTTCTTCATGCGGTGCATTTTCGAAGAATCTGTTTCGTGATAGAGGCAGAATGAATGATCCTGCCATTCTGGGAATTACTTGAAAACGGCTAGGAATCAGAGAAAACCATCAACATGAAAAAGTTTCGCATTTTCTGTAGCTTTTCAACGGTATATTATTTGCCCAATTCCGATAAAGTTTGTAGAAATTACGGCAAAAATACTTATTTCGCCATTTTTTAAACTGACTTAAACCCGTAAAGAATTGGGAGAAACAATACATACCAAAAAGTTTCGCATTTTTTCAAGCTTTCCAACAACATATCATTTGCTGCATTCGGACGCATAATTAAAAAATTAGCTCGAAAATACGAACTCGGTAGGACTTGGACCATTTTCTAAATTACTCTTAAACCATTCAAAATTAGAAAAAAAACTTTCAAGATGAAAAAGTAGAACATTTTCATAAGCTTTCCAACACCATATCATATGCCTCCATTGGATTAGCCGTTTAGAAATGACATCGAAAAAACGAACTCAGCTGTTCGGTTTACGAAATTTTACATTTTTCCAAATTACTGTTTAACCATAGGGAATTAGAAAAAACTTTCAACATGTGGAAGGAGCAGTTTTGCAACAACTTTCCAACGCCATATTATATGCCTCATTTCGATAAACGGTTTAGAAATGCGATCGAAAATACGATTCATGTTTTTTGTGCGAAGAAAAAACGGTTTTCAAAACTGCTCTTAAACCGCTTATATTTTGCCAAAAATTTAAGTTGGGTCATGATATTGGTGTCCATAGCTTTCCAACGATATATCGCAAGCCCCGTTTGGGCAATGTTGGCAGAAGTTCAACCGAGTTCACAGTGAAGTTCAATGTACTACTAGCGGGGCAGGTCAGGTTGAGTTCACAGTGAAAAACAGAGTGAAGTTCAAGTAGACATGCCGAGAAGTTCAGGTTCTTCACACGGTGCATTTTCGAAGAATCTGTTTCGCGATAAAGATAGAACGAACGATCTCACCATTTTTGAAATTACTTGAAAATGGCAAGGAATCACAGAAAACCATCAACATGAAAAAGTTTCGAATTTTCCATAGCTTTTCAGCGGTATATTATTTGCCCCATTCCGATAAAGTTTGTAGAAATTACGGCAAAAATACGTTTTTAGCCATTTTCAAAACTGACATAAAACCGTAATGAATTAGGAGAAACAATATATACAAAAACATTTCGCATTTCTTCAAGCTTTCCAACGCCATATCATTTGCTGCATTTGGACGTACGGTTAAAAAATTAGCTCGAAAATACGAACTCGGTGGAACTTGTACCGTTTTCTAAATTACTTTTAAACCGTTCAAAATTAGAAAAAACTTTTAACATGAAAAAGTAGCGCATTTTCATAAGCTTTCCAACGCCATATTATTTGCCTCAATTGGATTAGCCGTTTTGAAATGGCATCGAAAATACAAACTCGGGTGTTCCATTTGTGAAATTCTATGATTTTCCGAATTACTATTTAACCGTAGGGAATTAGAGAAAACTTTCCACATGTGGAAGGAGCGGTTTTTTAGCATCTTTCCAACGATATATTATTTGCCTCATTCCGATAAACGGTTTAAAAATGCGATCGAAAATACGATTCACATTTTTTGTATGAAGAAAAAATGGTTTTCAAAACTGCTCTTAAACCGCTTACATTTTGCCAAAAATTTAACTTGGGTCATGATACCGATGTCCTTACCTTTCCAATGGTATATCGCAAGCCCCATTTGGACACCTTTTAGCTCAAGTTCAACCTAGTACTCGGGGAAGGTTAGGCGCGTTACTCGGGAAGTTCATATTGTGATCAGGATATTATTCTGATCCCGTGATCAGAATAGTGTTTATGTATGTATGTATGTATGTATGTATATATATCTAATTGGATGTAGGGGAGCATGGACCATTATTGTTGACATTACCCTTGAGGTAAAAGGTTGTGGGGCAAAACTATAAGCTCCTATCTTTCTCCGTGTCCGATTAAAACTCCGTAACCACAAGTATCGCGTGAGTGTTAGCAATTATGGAGGACTAAATGATAGTTGAGTATGTGGACTTGCTTTTTAGCTCTGACATAGACTCTTTCCGATGTTATGATAAATTGCAATTTCTTCAATGACTGAGATTATAGTTTGTCGGAGCCCAATAAGGTTTATGATTTATACTTTTGCATTGTGAATAGATCATCACTTGAACATAAGTAATCATATAACAAAATCCATATATGTTGCTGTTATGAGAATAATCATGATGCCTTCATGTCCGTATTTTATTTTTATCGACGCCTCTACCTCTAAACATGAGGACATATTTATTGTTACCGGCTTTTCGCTTGAGGACAAGCGAGGTCTAAGCTTGGGGGAGTTGATACGTCCATTTTGCATCATGTTTTTATATCGATATTTATCGCATTATGGACTGTTATTTCACTTTATGTCACAATACTTATGGCTATTCTCTCTTATTTTACAAGGTTTACATAAAGAGGGAGAATGCCGACAGCAGGAATTCTGGTCTAGAAAAGGAGCAAATATTAGAGACCTATTCTGCGCTACTCCAAAAGTCCTGAAACTCCATGGAACTTCTTCAAAGAAATAAAGAAAAATCCATGCCAAATATGAAGGCCAGGGGGCCCACACCCTGCTCACGAGGGTGGGGTGCGCCCCCCCTAGGGCGCGCCCCTACCTCGTGGGCCCCCTGGTGGCTCTCCGACGCCCATCTTCTCCTATATGAGGTCTTTCGATGAGAAAAACATGGCAAGGAACTTTTCGGGACGAGACTCCGCCGCCACAAGGCGGAACCTTGGCGGATCCAATCTAGAGCTCCGGCAGAGCTGTTCTGCCGAGGAAACTTCCCTCCGGGAGGGGGAAATCATCACCATCGTCATCACCAACGCTCCTCTCATCGGGAGAGGGCAATCTCCATCAACATCTTCACCAGCACCATCTCATCTCCAAACCCTAGTTCATCTCTTGTATCCAATTCTTGTCTCAAAGTCCGGGATTGGTGCTAGTAGGTTGCTAGTAGTGTTGATTACTCCTTGTAGTTGATGCTAGTTGGTTTAATTGGTGGAAGATCATATGTTCAGATCCTATATGCATATTATTACCCCTCTGATTATGAACATGAATATGCTTTGTGAGTAATTACATTCGTTCCCGAGGACAAGGGAGAAGTCTTGCTATGAGTAGTCATGTGAATTTGGTATTCGTTTGATATTTTGATAAGATGTATGTTGTCTAGCCTCTAGTGGTGTTATGTGAACGTCGACTACATAACACTTCACAATTATTTGGTCCTAGAGGAAGGCATTGGGAAGTAATAAGTTGATGATGGGTTGCTAGAGTGACAGAAGCTTAAACCCTAGTTTATGTGTTGCTTCGTCAGGGGCTGATTTGGATCCACATGTTTCATGCTATGGTTAGGTTTACCTTAATACTTTTGTTGTAGTTGCGGATGCTTGCAATAGAGGTTAATCATAAGTGGGATGCTTGTTCAAGTAAGAACAACACCCAAGCACCGGTCCACCCACATATCAAATTATCAAAGTATCGAACGCGAATCATACGAACGTGATGAAAACTAGCTTGACGATATTACCATGTGTCCTCGGGAGCGCTTTTCCTATTATAAGAGTTTGTTCCGGCTTGTCCTTTCCTACAAAAGGATTGGGCCACCTTGCTGCACTTTATTTACTTTTGTTACTTGTTGCTCGTTACAATCTATCTTATCACAAAACTATCTGTTACCACTTATTTCAGTACTTGCAGAGAATAACTTGCTGAAAACCGCTTATCATTTCCTTATTCTCCTCGTTGGGTTTGACACTCTTACTTATCGAAAGGACTACGATAGATCCCCTATACTTGTGGGTCATCAAACACCTCCATCAGATCCATGTCGGTCACACCCTCCCGGACTAAATTAACGACCACGTCGACTAAAAGTGACACCTCACCTTTCTCTTCTACGGTTACAACCAGAGAAGAAGGCTGGCGGCGTCTCTCCATTGTAAAAGGGGGGAGGCCGGTCAACTGAACGGGGGTCGGGATGTCCGTGCAGTAGAACCAGGTCGACAACCATCCTCTGACGGACTCGGGAATGGTCATGGGGGGAAGTACTTCTACCTCTAGTTTGGATCCCCAACCCCCCGCACGTCTGGATCACATGCGTCTTTTCATCGCTCGGATTTTCCTTTTTTACCTGCTGTGAACGGCAAGTGAAGATATGTTTGAACAGGCCCCAGTGCGGAAGACAACCGAGGAAGTTCTCGCACATAGAAACATGCAGCGAGATATGAGATTGTGTTGGGTGGAAAGTGATAGATCTGAGCCCCAAAGAAATTTCAAAAACCCCAGAAGAACGGATGTGGGGGCAAGGAGAAACCTCGGTCGAGATGGGTGGTGAGGAGGGCGCACTCGCCCTCGCACGACTGGGGCTCGGATTCATTCCCCGGCAGCCTCTAGGACCCATGAGCAATCAGGCCGTCATTGGCAGGATTCTCCAGGTCCTCCTTCACGATGGTGGATCAGATCCAGTCCCCATGGATCCAACCAGGCGGCAGACTAGACCGCGACGACACCCCCCTCGCCGTCTTCTTGCCCTTCGTCGCCGCTGTCGCCTTCTTTGCATGCTCCAGGGCCGCAATCTTATCCTTCACCATGGCGGCAGAGTGCGAGCAGGCCGGGCGGAAGCGTCGAGACCGGAGGGAAGCAAGGTGGAGAAGCAGAGAGAAAAGGAATCGAATGGGGCGCACAATGCATCACTTCGGCCTCGACGCCTTTTATGGACCTGCTTCTGAGTGGCTGACCCATGGGCCCGAGCGATCCTGTCAAATCCCGTAACAGTTGCTCGCTCGATACGTGGCAAAAAGTTGGCATGGGGATCGAGGCATCTCTGTGTACCCGTTCTGTTTACTGTGCCACGCTCCGTCCAACGCGCTTCTCCAAAATTTTGAATCCTGTGAGATCCAGGAACCGTAGAGCAATCAATCACATCGAAGATATCACCCTCTAATTCACTCGAAGATTTACAAACATAATTCACTCAACGGACTCAAGAGTTGGAATCGATCAAGGCGACTGATCCAGGGTTAAAGAACCAGTGTGCTTTCATGACATTGATTAAATGCCTCTGAAGCATGGAATCGAGTCAGAACCAACTTCAACCCTTCTTCACTCAGACCTTAATCCATTCGGGGGCTAATGACGATGACATGTACATAGGGTAGGGTCTTAGGCCGCTTCCTAGACACCCTACCCAAGGACACTACCCTAGAGTCAAAGACATTCAAAGACCAACAGAAGATGCCGATTGAAACAACCCCTAAATGGATTCCACTCGACGGAATATTCCACTCAGATATCCCAATTCCACTCAACCATTGTAACGCCACTCGACCATATGAAGAATCACTCGGAGCATAGAAGGCCAATAGTCCCCCAGGATGGCAACGGTCAGGCATTCACTCCGTAGTCATAAAGATAATTAATAGCAAGCGTTACCAGTAACGCCCCTGTCTTAACTCACATTGAACCATGTGTAACCGAGGGCTGGAGGGGCCTGGCGCACTCTATATAAGCCACCCCCGTCCTCTGGCATAGGGGTTGGCACCCCTGTAACTCTCACACATAATCCAATCGATAGGCCTCTGAGGCACCGAGACGTAGGGTTGTTACCTCCTCCGAGAGGGGCCTAAACTCATAAAACTTGCATGTAAAACCTTGCCATAGCTAGGGCCTTGCCTCCTCCTACATACCCCCTACTCTTACTATCATACTCACTCCCACGACACTGAGGTTTACAATCGAGGTTATCACATGAATGGTCAAATGTCTAATAGCACATTATTGTGCAATTGCAGGAACCATTCTAATATTTAGGTTTCTAACAATTTGGTCGTGCACATGTAGGTCCTTCTATCAGAGGTTTTGACCCACTGTTCAACCCTTTTTGCATATGGGGAAATGAGGTTTTGACCCACTACAAGATGGTACTAACTATTATACCTTGCCTTTTTTATTCCTTTGCCCCATTTGCAATATAGAGAAGATATTTATGCACATCCTTGTTTTCAGGACTTTCCAAAGTAGTTCACTGATGATTACCTCTCAAACCACCTCTATGGTCAGGAGGCGCGAAAGGTTTTCATACAACACCCATGGTTCAATATTCAAGTGTTCTTGAAGAGGACGAAGGATGGACGGTCAATCATCCACATGCATTGGCCTAAAGTTGCAAAGACCTTCAACATGAATGAAGGCTCAATATTCGCCTTCCGCTTCAGCAGTTTTCCAGACAAGATGCATTTGTCTATGTACCGTCTATGATGCTAATTTCAAAAGGTTCTAGATGTTGCGTGTGAAATTTGGTGTTGGTGCAGTTGTGAAATGGGGTAGCTGAGTGCTGAAGCTATATCATGTTGTACTCTGATGTATTTCAATTTTGAAATCATGCTTCCTTAATATGGAAATGAAATATATTATGTGCTTAATATGAATGTAAATTAGATTAATAAATGTCCTATTAATAATAGGAAAATTAGCCTACTAACAGCTAATCGGGTTTTTCTATTGCAAACTGTTATTGAGAAAACACCGTGGGTGATGACCTCAGGCAACGCACACAGTTTCTAGGAATAAACTGTGTTGGATCAATGAACAATCACACACGACATTCTCTTGAAAACTATTTGTGTTAGGCCACCTTGCACAATCGTTTACCACATAAAAACTGTGTGTGATGGATAGCCTTTGCCACACAGTTTCTTCTACGCATTGTGTGTGATGCATTCAATAACACAATAATATCGTGTGCAATGGCAGCACTATCACAAATGCTTTAACAAGGAAAATTGTGTGTGATGTACCAGCGAGCGGAAACGTTTTCCTTGGAGCGACTGTGTGGGATGTATATACGAACGGAAACATTTAGCGGGGACTGACTGTGTGGGATGTACTTACAAACGGAAACGATTTCACTTGTATAATTGTATTTTTAGCACTACTATACGTATAGTCATGTTTGATCGCTCGTTGGTCGCACACGACCTCATTTTGCCAAGCGTGTGTGCTAGGAGGGCATATACCAGATGGTTTCTGGATCGTATGGGAAGGACCCCCCCTATCGTAGTCACTCACTAGGTGACAGTTCAGAACACCATCGCAGAAAGGGGTTAAAAACCATTTGTATAGCACCTCGCTGTACCAGTGATGACATGATGTAGAGGAATTAACTCAAGAAATATGATGAAAACCCCTTCTTTTTATCCTCGATGGCAACAATAAAATACGTGTCTTGCTGCCCCTACTATCACTAGGAAAGGACACCGTAAATTTGAATCCAAAGCTAAGCACTTCTCCCATTGCAAGAAAAACCAATCTAGTTGGCCGAACCAAACTGATAGTTCGAAGAGAATTACAAAGATATCAAATCATGCATATAAGAATTCAGAGGAGATTCAAATAATATTCACAGATAAGCTGATCATAAATCCACAATTCATCAGATCTCCGCAAACACACCGCAAAAAAGTATTACATCGAATAGATCTCCAAGAACATCGAGGAGAACATGGTATTGAGAATCAAAGAGAGAGAAGAAGCCATCTAGCTACTACCTATGGACCCATAGGTCCAAGGTAAACTAGTCACGCTTCATCGGAAGGGCAATAGAGTTGATGTAGTAGCCCTCCGTGATCGATTCCCCCTCTGGCAGGGTGCCAGAAAAGGTCCCTATATGAGATCTCACAGGTACAGAAGGTTGCGGTGGTCGAAAAGTGTTTTCGTGGATGCCTCTGTTGGTTTGGGGATATATGAGTATATATAGGCGAAAGAATTAGGTCAGGAGGTGCACGAGGGGCCCACAAAGGTGGGAGCGTGCCCTACCCCCTTGGGCGCGCCCTCCGTCCTTGTGGCCGCCTCGTGGCTCCTCCGACTTCATCTCCTAGTCTCCTTGTGGCCGCATATCCCTACAAAATCATATAGTCTGGCTTTGTTCCATCTTCATCACACAAAATATTTAAATCATGCACAACCCCGATGAAAAGCCAAGCAATTGTTTCATACTTTTGATGTTCTCAAACTTTTTCAACTTTCACCCAATACATGAGCGTGAGCCATGAGCATAGCACTATAGGTGGATGCAACATCCCAATTTTCCATTTGGATGCTAATCATTAGGTCATCATATGCACCCATATTTTGAGAATTTTGAATTTGGTTTATTTGTGCATTTTGATCCTAGAAGACATTAAGCAACTCAAGGACCATGTGTGAGAGTTGGAGGTTTTCATAAAATTCCATTTTGAATTTTCAAAATTGGTAATTTGGATCAAAGTGGTTTTATTTGAAATTGTTTTCCCAATTATTTCCAAATAAATAAAATAAAGAGATAAGATAATATGACTTCTTCAAAATAGAGCAAATAATTGAAATTTAATTTCGAATAAAAATATTTTTATTTGAATTTTATTTGATATTTATTCGGTTAAATTAGGGAAAAATTGCATGTTTGAAAATTGCATTTTAGCCCAAAAAATGTTCATGTGGTCCTAAATATTAGGAGAGGACCGTGAAAATTACTTTTGGAATTTTAGGATTTTTTTATATTGTATTTTATTTCTCTCCGGCAAAATTATGTAAAAAAATATTCTCCGGACCAAACTTGGCCGAATGCCCAGCCGCCTGGCTCGCCGCGCCGCCTCCCCGCTACGTGCTCACGCCGGACTCCGCCGGAGTCCGAGCCGGCCACAGCTGCCCGCCGCCCCCTTCCCCAAGTCGGCTACCCCCCCTTTATATAGCGCGCCACCCCGCCGCCCTCTCCTCCCAAGCCGCCGCCGCCCCAAGCCACGTCGTCGCATGCCGCTGCCGACGCTGCCTCCCGTCGCTAGCCGCCGCCGCACGCCACTGCCGCCGTCCTCACCGGTATAAAACCACAAAACCCGCACCGATTTTTTTCGATTTTGCGTATTAGATCGGTTTATTTTTTTGGTTATGTTGTTTTAGTGAACGTTCACCCGATTCGTTCGGTTAACGAACGAATTTGTTCGTTAGTTTCTGTTAGCGAATGTTCGTTCGTTAGATTTTTCTTTTTAGTTTAATTTTCGGTCAAGGACCTTTCCGTAATTATTTTCATCGCAGATTACTCCCTAATCTTCAAACCCTCACTACTTTTTGCTCGTTTATCCAAATCTAGTGAAACCAACACCAATATCTTCGTCTTGATCCCCTCTATCCAGATAAACAACTTGAACATTATTTTGAAAATTTAAAATTTGGTTTCAAGCAGATTTGAATTTGAACTTCTTTTGATCGTAGTTTGAGTTTCGTAACTCCGATTTGAGTGATTCTTTTTGCAAATCGAAGATCTTCACTTGAACATTATGTTTAGATCTTTTCTTTTGGTTTTACCTCTGCATCTTATGCTTGAGTGCTTATGTATGCTATTGTTTGTTCATGATAGAGTTTCCGGAGTGTGAGGCTTACTACTACAAATCTCTAGGGTTTTCCGATCATCGGCAAGGCAAGTAACACTTTGATCATATCCCTTATTTACCCAGTTTTTATGCATCAGTTTCAACCCTCAAACATTGCATGAGTAGGATTTTGATAACATGTGGGTATTGGGAAGTAGTTGATGAGGTAGGAACCTATTGTCTTATATTCAGACCCCGGGTATTATTGCGTTATGCTTGCAGTCCTTTGCTATGCTAGTAGACGTGGATTGGTATGTGAGATTCATGAAAGATGTGAGAGTTATTTATAACTAAGGGAAACTTAAGGTGGTTACTTTAATACACATCTGGGTGGATTGGTTGCGGGTACCTAGGGAATCCAGTGTTGTCCTAAGAGATCCCGGGGAACCCGTGTGATCAACCTATGGAATGCCACCCAGGCTCAAAGGGATCATAAGATTATTCATGCTAGAAACTTCCGTGTGTAGCCACAAGCCATTATGGGCTCTGGCATAGTTGAGTAAGTTGTGGGAATCCTTTCCATGATAGGCTAGCAGATGTAGGGGAATTGTAGGTGTACCGGCCTATCTATCGGTTAAGGGGACCTCTTTGGAAAGACTGTGTCTTGGTCATTCGTTTCTCAAACATCATGCAGTGCGAGAAATACAACGGAGGAGATCGAGTCTTGTGGGGAAAATTGCGCAAACCTCTGCAGAGTTTATAAACTAATCATGGTTAGTTGTGTCCTCGGTTATGGACATCTCGAGTATCTGGTATTTGAGTTATTGGTTGATCTCATCACTTTACTTAACGAATTTTTTTGGGTTATTAATGTTAATTTGGGATTGAGTTGGGGGTACCTTCTCAATAATTTCATCAAACTTGGTAGTTAAATAACATATATTCCTTTGTTGTAGGGAAAAATTAGCTTTATTAAAATGATAACCGTAGAGCCTCCACCAGCCAAATATGCATGTAGTGATAGCTGTTATTTGTTCATTGCTCTATAGTGTTATCTTGCCAGCATATTTGTGCTGACCTACACGGCTGCAACGTATCATGTTGAAGAGTTTTCAGACAAAGTGTAAGGTGCGATATGTCCTTGTCATGCACTCAATTTTGCCGTGGAGTTGGATGGACTCAGTTATCTTTGAAGCTTTCGCAGTTATCTTATTTAGATGGCCTTCAGCCATATTATTGTAATAGTACTCTATTGAGACACTCGTTGACCTACACGGCTGCAACGTATCATGTTGAAGAGTTTTCAGACAAAGAGTAAGTGTGTGCTAGAACTCTGCAATAAATCCTTGAGTACTGTGTGTGTCAGCAATACCGATCCAGGGATGACACTTAAGCACAAAGACCGTGGTCCATTGGGATCGGGTCGCTACAAGATTGTATCAGAGCACACGCTGACTGTAGGATGCGACCACTAGGAAAAGCCACATGATACTCTTCTCTACTCATTTCTAACTCTTCTCCATTTCTATTCTATAGATGGCAGACCCAAGGAACAAGTTCACTCAACCGGATGACGACACCCCTTTCAGACGACACTTGAAGGAAGTCACTAGGTACCTGAACGTCGGCATACTAAGCTTCGCCAGAACCTTCACCGCCAGTTTACCAAAAGAGGAGCGCTGGACGATTCAAGTTCGTGTTCTATGAAGGACTTTTACACCAGTTACCGAGCCTAGCGAGTTTTCCTTTGATGCACCAACCTGGATTTTAGGAAAGAGCATGGCCGCCCACATCGCCATTGGACACATAGGCGAGGTGTACAACAAGGATCTTAAGGACACCACCTACCAGATATGTAGACGCCGAGATGAGCAATGGGAGATGATTCGCACCAGGAAGGATAAATCCATTGCAACCTACATACAAGAGTTGAACCAGCACATTCGACGCTCCGAGAACCAGATGTGCGCCAACATGATAGACACGAAGAAGGTGATGACCCAGAACATGGAGATAGAAGAGGAACTCAGGTCTACACGCGATGGATATGAAGAAGAAATTGTTGTACTACTAGAGCAGAATGAAGACCCGAAGAAGAAGCTAGGAATATTCATGGGGGTCCTGAACCTGGAGTGGACATTCGTTCAGAAGATTACATCATACTAGACGACACAAACTCCGACTCCGACCCCGACAGTGATGATGATTAGGAAGACGAAGCTGGATCATATATTATGGAGTCTTCCACCGATCAAAATTTCTAGTCGACCACCATATTACCATTAGAGTACTTCCATGTATATAGTAATAGTCTACAAGATTTTGTAACGGTAGCTTAGATCGATTGTATGAATCTTGTTTGAATTGAGTGGTGTGAAATGAATGTGTTTGTCTCATGTGCATATGGGTAGTGAAATCTCTCTTTAGACCTCACTCTATTCTGTTCTCACCCCTCTAAACCTATCAGATTCCTCCGAAATGTGACCCCGCATTCGCCTTCCCACCGAAGCTCACTCAGTTGATCCAACAGTAGAATGCCTTGATGCAGTTGCTAGTCCAGAACCAAGGCAACAACAACAACAATCCACCGCCACATCCCCCAGTCGACAACTTAGCCCGCTTTCTAAGGTTGAATCTGTCGGTGTTCTCTAGTACCACTGAGCCGCTTGTTGCTGATGATTGGCTCCGCAAGATTGGAAGGGAGCTAATCACTACAGGTTGCACAGATGCTGAGAAGGTGTGCTTTGTCGCACATCAATTGGATGGACCCGCAACCTCATGGTGGGATAATTACACTGCCACTTTCCCCGTGGCCAATGTTACTTGGGATCAATTCCAGCAGCCTTCCACACTACACATGTCTCAGCTGGAGCTATGAACATGCAGAAGCGTGAGTTCCGCAACTTATGCCAGGGAAATCGTACTGTGGTGCAGTACGTGCAGGAGTTCAGCTAGTTAGCTCGCTATGCCCCAGATGATGTGGCTACAGATGCCGCGAAGAAAGAGAAGTTTATGGAGGGGCTGAATGACAAGCTGGGTATGCAGTTGATGGTAGCAACATTCATTAACTATCAGGAGCTGGTAGACAGGGCACTTATGATTGAAGGCAAGAAGCAGCAGATAGAGAACCGCAAACGGAAGTATGGACAAGGGAAGTACAACTCTGGATCTCAGCAGAAGCCTTGTTTCACCCCAAACTCGGGAGGACATACCCATCATAACCATGGAGGCCATTCTCACAATGGAGGAAGTTCACATAATCACAGTGGCCCTAAGAATGGAAATGGGAATGGAGGAAACAACAGTCAGAGCCGTTCCATCCCGGCAACACCCGCCAAGAAGGATCTGAGCCATGTTACCTGTTTGAAGTGCAGGAAGACTGGACACTACGCTAATGATTGTTTCGAGGTAAAGAATGGTACCGGAAATGGAAGCTCTGGAAAGAAGCCCAACCCTTTCACAAGAGGGCAGGTGAACCACGTCAACGTGGAGGAAGTTGAAGAGCAGCCTGATGCAGTTATTGGTAAGTTTTTGATTAAGTCATTTATAGCTATTATCCTTTTTGACACTGGTGCATCACATTCATACATATCAAGGGAATTTGTGGATAGGTTTAAGTTGCCCACCGTAGCCCTAAAGACACCTATGTTAGTAAGCTCACTTGGAGCGGAGTATATGGGCAGCATAGGATGTTTTTAGTTGCCATTGACCATAGGTAGGCATATTTTCCCTTCCGACCCAATAATTTTGGAGTCACAAGGATTGGATGTAATACTAGGCATGGATTGGCTATCAATATACATAGGAAATATCAATTGTGCTAGTAAGTCAATTCTTCTCACCACCCCAGAGGGTAAAAGGATCAAGTATGTGTCTAGGCATGCGCCAAGGAGGACTCAAGTGAATTCAGTTTCAGGAGTTGTTCAGGAGGAAGTGCCAGTTGTGAAGGATTGTCCCGACGTATTCCCGGAGGAACTACCAGGCATGCCACCAGATCGAGATATATAATTTTTGATAGAGCTGTTACCAGGCACCGGACCAATATCTAAGAGACCGTATCGGATGCCTGCAAACGATCTAGAGGAAATTAAGAAGCAGATTAAGGAGTTATTGGAGAAAGCTTATATTCGACCAAGTTCGTCACCGTGGGGAGCCCCAATGCTCTTAGTTGAGAAGGATGGATCCTTGAGAATGGTTGTGGATTATCATGCATTGAATGAGGTCACGATCAAGAACAAATACCCACTACCGATGATCAGTGATTTGTTTGACCAGCTGCAGGGAGCCAAAGTATTCTCCAAGATCGATCTTCGATCAGGATACCACCAGCTGAAGATCCGTGAACAGGATATACCTAAGACAACTTTTACCACAAGGTACGGAGATTCATTGAGAATTTTTCCAAGATTGTGAAACCCATGACGGAGTTATTGAAGAAGGACACCAAGTTCAAATGGACCGAAGAATGTGAGGCCATTTTTCAGGAGTTGAAGAAACATTTAGTTACAGCCCCAATGCTAATTCTTCCGAATATACGCAAGGAATTCCAAGTATATTGCGACGCTTCTCGCCAGGGACTTGGAGGTGTACTTATGCAAGACAGAAGAGTTGTTTCATATGCCTAATGTCAGCTTCGACCTCATGAGTTGAATTATGCCATGCATGATTTGGAGTTAGCAGCCATGGTACATGCGCTCAAAACCTGGAGACATTTTCTTATTGGAAACCGTTGTGATGTATACACGGACCATAAGAGTTTGAAGTACATCTTCATGCAGAAGGAGTTGAATCTCAGGCAAAGGAGATGGTTGGAGCTCATAAAGGATTATGATATGAAGCTGCATTATCATCCAAGAAAGGCCAATGTTCTGCAAGAGTTATGTTAATACTCTCGTGACCGAAGGATTACCGCAAGAGTTAGCCGACGATCTCAGAGAACTTCATTTGGAGATAGTTCCGAGAGGTTTTGTTGCAGCATTGGAAGTTCAGTCCACGTTGTTGGGAAAGATTCGAGAAGCCTAGAGGACCGATAAGGAGATTGCGGTGATCAAGGAAAATATGAGTAGAGGAAAGGCCAAAGGTTTTCATGAGGATGAACACGAAACTTTATGGTTTGAGGATCGTATTTATGTGCCAAATGACCCAGAAATCAGGAAGTAAATACTTCAGGAGGCTCATGACTCGCCATACTTGATTCACCCCAGAAACACCAAGATGTATTTGGATTTGAAGGAACATTTCTGGTGGACAGGGATGATGAAGGATATTGTCGAGTATGTAGCCGTATGTGACGTATGTCAGAGAGTTATGGCAGAACACCAGAAGACAGCATGATTACTTTAGCCTATGCCGATACCCGAATGGAAGTGGGATGATCTTGGCATGGATTTCATCACCGGATTACCCAAGACATGATCAGGTTATGATTCCATCGGGGTAGTAGTAGATCGCTTGACCAAAGTGGCTCACTTTATCCCCGTGAAAACCACTTATACGAGTGCGAAGTTGGCCAAGATATATATGACCAGGATCATATGTCTGCATGGAGTTCCGAGGACCATCATATCAGACAGAGATCACAGCTTACCTTGAAGTTTTGGAATCAATTACACCAGACTTTGGGTACCAGGCTAGAGTTCAGTACAACCTTTCATCCACAGACAGATGGACAGACCGAGAGAGTCAATGAGATTCTGGAGGACATGTTGAGAGCTTGTGCACTAGATTATGGATCTAGTTGGGATGATAATTTTCCCTACGCAGAGTTCTCATATAACAACAACTACCAAGCATGTTTGAAGATGGCCCCTTTCGAAGCTTTGTATGGAAGGAGATGTAGGACACCATTGATGTGGGATGAAGTTGGAGACCGTCAATTGTTCGGACCAGATTTAATCATAGAGTCTGAAGAGAAGGTTAAATTGATTCATGATAGACCGAAGGTAGCTCAATCCAGGCAGAAGAGTTATGCTGACACTAAACGCAAGGAGGTAGCCTATGAAGTCAGAAACAGAGCATATCTCCGTGTGTCACCACTTCGAGGAATGAAACAATTTGGAGTCAAGGGAAAGTTAGCCCCAAGGTTTGTAGGACCATACCGAGTTTTGGAATGTATGGGAGAAGTTACCTACAAATTGGAGTTACCCAAAGAATTGTCAGGAGTTCATGATGTGTTTCACGTTTCCCAGTTGAAGAAGTGCCATGCAGAGATGGTCGACATTCCTCTTAGAGATACAGTGCCCCTGGAAGAAATTCAGTTGGAGAGTGACCTAACCTACGAGGAGAAGCCCGTCAAGATTCTTGAGTTTGCCAACCGATTTACACACAGTAAGGTCATCAAGTTTTGCAAAGTTTAGTGGAGCCACCATACCGAGGAAGAAGCCACCTGGGAGAGAGAAGACCACCTACAGAAATACCACCCACACATATTTGCTAGCCAACCCGAATCTTGAGGGCGAGATTCATCTTAAGGGGGGTAGGTTTGGAACATCCCAATTTTCAATTTGGATGTTAATCATTAGATCATCATATACATCCATATTTTGAGCACTCTGAATTTGGTTTATTTGGACATTTTGATCCTAGAAGACCTTAAGCAACTCAAGGACCATTTGAGAAAGTTTGAGGTTTTCACAAAATTCGATTTTGAATTTTCAAATTTTGTAATTTGGATCAAATTAATATTCAAATTTTTTTGGATCAAAGTGGTTTTATTTGAAATTATTTTCCCAATTATTTCCAAATAAATAAAATAAAGAGAGAAGATACCATGACTTCTTCAAAACAGAGGAAATAATGGATATTTAATTTCGAATAAAATTATTTAAATTTAAATTTTATTTGATATTTATTCGGTTAAATTAGGGAAAAATTGCATTTTTGAAAATTGCATTTTAGCCCAGAAAATGTTCATGTGGTCCTAAACATTAGGAGAGGACCATGAAAATTAATTTTGGAATTTTAGGATTTTTTTCACTTATTTTATTTTGAATATTTTTTCTCTGCGGCGAAATTATTTTTAAAAAAATTCTCCGAACCGAACTGGGCCGAAGGCCCAGCCTACCCGCTCGCCGCACCGCCTCCCCGCGCCTTGCTCACGCCAGACTCCGACGGGAGTCCGAGCCGGCCATGGCTGCCCGCCGCCCCCTCGCCCAAGTCGGCTACCAGCCCCGTTTATATAGCGTGCCACCCCGCCGCCCTCTCCTCCCAAGAAGCCGCCGCCCCAAGCTGCGCCGCCGCACACCGCTGCCGACGCCGCCTCCCGCCGCTAGCCGCCGCCACACGTCGCTGCTACCTCTTGAGCACTGCGTAGAGGATAATGTTCAAAACAGTAGATAATATGGCATGGAGCAATCAAAAATTATAGATACGTTGGAGACGTATCAAGCAACCCCAAGCTTAATTCCTGCTCGTCCTCGAGTAGGTAAATGATAAAAACAGAATTTTTGATGCCGAGTGCTACTTGGCATAATTTTAATGTAATTATTCTTAATTGTGGTATGAATATTCAGATCTGAAAGATTCAAGACAAAAGTTCATATTGACATAAAAATAATAATACTTCAAGCATACTAACTAAGCAATTATGTCTTCTCAAAATAACATGGCTAAAGAAAGTTATCCCTACAAAATCATATAGTCTGGCTATGCTCCATCTTCACCACACAAAATATTTAAATCATGCACAACCTCGATGACAAGCCAAGCAGTTGTTTCATACTTTTGACATTCTCAAAAAAAATCAATTTTCACGCAATACATGAGCATGAGCCATGGATATAGCACTATAGGTGGAATAGAGTGGTGGTTGTGGAGAAGACAAAAAGGTAGAAGATAGTCTCACATCAACTAGGCGTATCAACGGGCTTTGGAGATGCCCATCAATAGATATTAATGTGAGTGAGTAGGGATTGCCATGCAACGGATGCACTAGAGCTATAAGTATATGAAAGCTTAAAAAGAAACTAAGTGGGTGTGCATCCAACTTGCTTGCTCATGAAGACCTAGGGCATTTTGAGGAAGCCCATCATTGGAATATACAAGTCAAGTTCTATAATGAAAAATTCCCACTAGTATATGAAAGTGATAACATGAGAGACTCTCTACTATGAAGATCATGGTGCTACTTTGAAGCACAAGTGTGGTAAAAGGATAGTAGCATTGTCCCTTCTCTCTTTTTCTCTCATTTTTTCTGTGGGCCTTTTCTCTTTTCTTTTTTATGGCCGCTTTTCTTTTTTTTCGTCCGGAGTCTCATCCCGACTTGTGGGGGAATCATAGTCTCCATCATCCTTTCCTCACTGGGACAATGCTCTAATAATGATGATCATCACACTTTTAATTTTCTTACAACTCAAGAATTACAACTCGGTACTTAGAACAAAATATGATTCTATATGAATGGCTCCAGCGGTGTATCAGGATATGCAATGACTCATGAGTGACATGTATGAAAGAATTATGAGCAGTGGCTTTGCCACAAATACGATGTCAACTACATGATCATGCTAAGCAATATGATAATGATGGAGTGTGTCATGATAAACGGAACGGTGGAAAGTTGCATGGCAATATATCTCAGAATGGCTATGGAAATTCCATAATAGGTAGGTATGGTGGCTGTTTTTAGGAAGGTATATGGTGGGTGTATGATACCGGCGAAAGGTGTGCGGTATTAGAGAGGCTAGCAAAGGTGGAAGGGTGAGAGTGCGTATAATCCATGGACTCAACATTAGTCATAAAGAACTCATATACTTATTGCAAAAATCTACAAGTTATCAAAGCAAAGTATTACGCGCATGCTCCTAGGGGGATAGATTGGTAGGAAAAGACCATCGCTCGTCCCCGACCGCCACTCATAAGGAAGACAATCAATAAATAAATCATGCTCCGACTACATCACATAACGGTTCACCATACGTGCATGTTACGGGAATCACAAACTTCAACACAAGTATTTCTCAAATTCACAACTACTCAACTAGCACAACTTTAATATCACCATCTTCATATCTCAAAACAATTATCAAGTATCAAACTTATCATAGTATTCAACACACTCATAAGAAAGTTTTATTATTAATCTTGTATACCAAGCATATTAGGATTTTAAGCAAATTACCATGCTATTTAAGACCCTCAAAATAATCTAAGTGAAGCATGAGAGATCAATAGTTTCTATAAAAAAAATCCACCACCATGCTCTAAAAGATACTAGATCATGGAAGGCGCGCGTTGCAGCGCCCGTCCGTTTTTACAATAGATTGCTAGGCACTTATGACGTGAAAATAAAATTTAAATGAAGTGTTTCTTCAAAGTAGTGCACATTGAACTTTTTTCCTAGATAAACCGATACAGGGAATACATAATATGTTGAAATTAGTAATCTAATCGGTTTACAAAAGAATAAAAGAATTTAATTGGTATTATTACTATAAGAAAAGGGACACATGCATGATGCACTCTGCAAACGATTATATTTTTTAGTTTTATTTCTATCAGATCATTAGTGGATAAGAAGCAAAATTTTAGAGAAAATTGCTTTTTGGTTAATTGTACCCATTCTGTGTGTCCAAATCTTACATAATAGCATAATGATGGCAACAACTATAGTTACACAGGAAATAATACACATGAGGAAGAATAGCAGGAAAGCTTCGCATGAATAGCAAGGTTTTTCTGCAGCAAACCAAGCCCCTAACCAATAGCACTCCATTGTATAAGCAGCACCAACGCCTTCCTTATCAAAAGAGCAAAATGATACATGAATAAATTAACATAGCCAGGTACAAGAATATTAGATAAAATATGCCACCTTTATAACCCATATCTAAGTGCCTTCTTATTCCCAGATAACCAAAATTATATGGATAATATACATGGGTAAGTGATTAATGGCTTTCTTTTAAAAAAAAGTTGATAATGTCCAGCATGGCGATGAGGGAGCTTTGGCAGCCAGGAAAGGTTTTAGTATCCTGCAATCAGCTCCTCTCTCTCTCTCTCCAATGGCTAATGTAACAAAACTGGTAGAAAGATGACTTATAGTCATAGTTCTCGGAATGAAAGTGGGACCCTCTGGTCCATCCATGTCATGGCTCGAGTGGTGCCTCAATGCGGTTGGATTCAATCTAAAACAGACGAATTATTATTACATAAGGATCTAACTGAAACTCAACAACAATGGCATGGTTTTACAAAGTCGGACAAGCTAATGGCCTTCATGCATTTTTTCATCCATTCATGTAAATAGAGAATTGTGGGAAAAGGTAACATCAATATATAATCAATGATGATGGGTGTTGCCAAACCCGTGCATTTTAACAAAACATAAGAGTATTTCAAAGTAAATCGAAGTTTTCAAAGCTGCATACACATCAATCGTACCAGCAGAAGAAACACATCATGCATGTACATGCTTAGTTCTGAGAACCATCACAAGAAATATGAAGGCAAATTTGAAATGGCAACATGCAGGAATATCATCAAGTAGAACTACTAATTAAAACCAGTACGCTAAAAATCTACGTAAAGCCCATATAACATAGTAGCAACATTAGTTGTAAAGACTCCTTCAGTTGAGAATAGCATATACTTATCTGAAAAAATGGATAATATAAATATTTGGTGGAGTTTAAACATATTAAATTACAATTCCTTGATAGATGTGGCAAAGTATATTTATATGAACTTACAAGTGATCCACTAACATAATAATTTCTTTTAAAAAAATCACCCTTTACAACATAAAAAATTATTTTTTGCCAAAAGAATGTGCAATAAACATAGTTAGCTCTAAATACTATCTTGTTTGTTTAAACTAATAATGTGTTCATGTTTAAGATTTAAAAAATAATTTAATGTGATCTCTTTTCATCAGGAATGCTCTAATGGGCTTCTAATATATCACTATATTCTAGTCTTTAGGAAAAACATAACGATGTCAGATATTATATAACTAGACGGTATAGAATAATTGACACATGGAATAAAATGTTTTAGCCTCTTTACTTGAGAAACCATAGATGTGATGGTAATCTTACGATTATTCATGTGCATACATTAGGAGGACATGGTAACCCACATGATTTAGTTTTCTAGTGCAGTTAGTCGTTGTGTTTTGATGAGAGCAAGCATTTATTATCTACAAAAGCACGTGAAGTTTTACAAATCATAGGCACATATACATGCATGTTAAGATAATAAGATGAGATATGAGAGTATACACTACCATTTTGCTGATAACCATTGGAATCCTGAGCTTTAGGAATTCCCTGATCCAACCTACAGCACTACTAGAACAACACTAATCCTTTCTTATCGTACCTGCACCAATTTGGAAGCACGAAAAAACAGCAGCAATAAGAAAAAAAAATGCTTATTCATAATTCGGTGGAAGAGAGGATGGAGAAGGAAAAAATACATAGTAAGGATAAGATAAAGCAGCAACGTAGATGAAATCAACCCACCAGAACCAGTCTTCAACACTACGATTGGGGGACCTGCTCAAATCGCGAGAAAGAAAAACTTCATCGAGTCAAATTGGATGTAGAAACAGTGGGCGATAGGTGGGAAAGAAAATCTATGGAGCCGCGACTCCGGCAAGCCCTCAACCCGGAGACAACTACTGTGTGACAATCAATTCGCTGGTGGGAAGGGGGAGCTGATGCAACCGAATGGTCGTGGTGGCTGTCCTCCTCAGCGGCGAGGTCGTGCTCTCTAGCAGCAGGGTCGCTCCCTCCCTCGGGCCTAATCCCTGCATCGTGGACGGAGAGGAAGGGGTCGTGGAGGAGAAGAATCCTTTGATGCCGGGAATATATGAACTTGTGTGGAGTGGAAGAAGAAATGGGAGCACGTGGTAACTGACCTTTGCAATTATCGGAGGCATGCGAGTGGTACGACATCGATTGCCATTAAATCCTTGTCGGTGAATTACTCCCTCAATCGGCATCGAGTGGAATCGAATTGATATGTGACCATTGGCATCCCCCGTCACCGCCCGTTCGCCTCGCCCAACAATGGCCCCGTCGCTCGCGCCGGACGAGGGAAAATGGCATAGACACGCCTGACTTCGCATCGGCAGCCCGGCGAAAGGTCAACATCGCGTGGTGGAGTCCGTTGTCATCAAACTCGAGGTTCCGCGTGCACGTTTTATTAGAAAGAGATGACGCATTTTTTTGAGGGAAGAGATAACACATTTTTTAGGGAAGAAATGACGACGCATGCTGAAACCACGGACACCCCAGATTCAAGGGCCCAGTTGGCCCAATTAATAACAGGCTACCGATTTTGTCACGGGAGCATCGGCCCAGCCCCTTGTAGCGCTCCCTATACATCAACCGAAGCTCAGGAGAGATTGCAAATAGATCAAACGGCCAGCCACGTCCAAAAGTCCAGATCGAACGGTCAAAACTGTTGATGGCCTGAGAGGGTCTGGAAAGTGCACAGTTTTAATGTCTTTAAATAAGTGAAGTACTAGAGCAAAATAATATAACTCAAAAGATATAAGCGAAGCACATAGAGTATTCTAGCAAATTCCAAATCATGTATGGCTCTCTCAAAAGGTGTGTACAGCAAGGATGATTGTGGTAAACTAACAAATAAAGACTCAAATAATACAAGACGCTCCAAGCAAAACACATATCATGTGGCGAATAAAAATATAGCTCCAAGTAAAGTTACCGATAGAAGTAGAAAAAAGAGGGGATGCCTTCCGGGGCATCCCCAAGCTTTGGCTTTTAGGTGTCCTTAGATTATCTTGGGGGTGCCATAGGCATCCCCAAGCTTAGGCTCTTGCCACTCCTTGTTCCATAATACATCAAATCTTTACCCAAAACATGAAAACTTCACAACACAAAACTTAAAGTAGAAAATCTCGTGAGCTCCGTTAGCGAAAGAAAACAAAAGACCACTTCAAGGTACTGTAATGAACTCGTTATTTATTTATATTGGTGTTATACCTACTGTATTCCAACTTCTCTATGGTTTATAAACTATTTTACTAGCCATAGATTCGTCAAAATAAGGAAACAACACACGAAAAACAGAATCTGTCAAAAACAGAACAGTCTGCAGTAATCTGTAGCTGGCGCAAGATCTGGAACCCCAAAAATTCTAAAATAAATTTCTGGACGTGAGGCATTTATCTATTAATCATCTGCAAAAATAATTAAATAAATATACCTTTCCAAACAAAAATGGCAGCAGTTCTCGTGAGCGCTAAAGTTTCTGTTTTTTTACAGCAAGTTCAACAAGACTTTCCCCAAGTCTTCCCAACGGTTCTACTTGGCACAAACACTAATTAAACACAAAAAACACAACCAAAACAGAGGCTATATAAATTATTTATTACTAAACAGGAGCAAAAATCAAGGAATAAAAATAAAATTGGGTTGCCTCCCAACAAGCGCTATTGTTTAACGCCCCTAGCTAGGCATAACAAGCAAGAATAGATCTAGGTATTGCCATCTTTGGTAGTAGGAAAGAAAAGAGCAAAATTGCTATCTATAGAATTGATCCTTATATTTTGCTAAAGCACATGGCTATTAATGGTATAGGAAAGATTAAGTATGTTACAGAAATTTGTATCTAGGCTAGCCTTTATCTCTTTAATAGATTCTTTTTGGTAAGAGAGTAAAAGAGATGTAGATTCAACTTTCTCATTCATGGGGCGACCAAATATAGTTTTCATTTTTTCATAAGTGTCTACGACATCCCCTTCTAGAAAACCTTCTTCAAATATAGAATCTAAGACATGCTTAAAAGAGGAAGGAAGGGCAATATAAAAACTTTTTAAGTAGACTTCAATTTGGTATTGAGGCACATAACTAGCCCTTATCCTTAATAGTCTATACCAAGCATCTTTCAAAGATTCATCAAGTAAATAACGAAAAATTCCAGAATCATCATCATCAAAATTATTAATATTCTCATTGATAACTCCGGTAGGTTTTCCATAGTATTTTTATTTATGAGTTTAGCGAGAATAGACGGGTTGTCCAAAGTACTATGACTTGGGAGAGAGCCCCTAACCATTTTTGATTCAGACATGGTGGAGGAAAAGCGGGCAAGAAGAAAAAGAGAGGGAGGATACAGAGAGAGGGCAAATAAAACGGCAAGGGTCAAGTGGGGGAGAGGAAAACGAGAGGAAAATGGCAAATAATGTAATGCGGGAGATAGGGGTATGTGATGGGTACTTGGTATGTTGACTTTTGCGAAGACCTCCCTGGCAACGGCGCCAAAAATCCTTCTTGCTACCTCTTGAGCACTGCGTTGGTTTTCCCCGAAGAGGAGGGGATGATGCAGCAAAGTAGCATAAGTATTTCCCCCAGTTTTTGAGAACCAAGGTATCAATCCAGTAGGAGGCTACGCGCAAGTCCCTCATACCTGCACAAAACAAATAAATCCTTGCAACCAACGCAAGTAGGGGTTGTCAATCCCTATAGGGCCACTTACGAGAGTGATATCTGATAGATATGATAAAGATAATATTTTTGGTATTTTTATGATAAAGATGCAAAGTGAAATAAAGGCAAAGTAAATAGCAAAGTAGTAGGAGAACAGTATGATAAAGATAGACCCGGGGGCCATAGGTTTCACTAGTGGCTTCTCTCGAGAGCATAAGTATTCTACGGTGGGTGAACAAATTGCTGTTGAGCAATTGACAGAATTGAGCATAATTATGAGAGTATCTAGGCATGATCATGTATATAGGCATCACGTCCGAGACAAGTAGACCGACTCCTGCCTGCATCTACTACTATTACTCCACTCATCGACCGCTATCCAGCATGCATCAAGAGTATTAAGTTAAAAACAGAGTAACGCCTTAAGCAAGATGACATGATGTAGAGGGATAGACTCATGCAATATGAAGAAAATGCCATCTTGTTATCCTCGATGGCAACAATACAATACGTTCCTTGCTGCCCTTACTGTCACCGAGAAAGGACACTGCAAGATTGAACCCAAAGCTAAGCACTTCTCCCATTGCAAGAAAGATCAATCTAGTAGGCCAAACCAAACTGATAATTCGAAGAGACTTGCAAAGATAACCAATCATACATAAAAGAATTCAGAGAAGATTCAAATATTATTCATAGATAGACTTGATCATAAACCCACAATTCATCAATCTCAACAAACACACCGCAAAAAGAAGATTACATCGAATAGTTCTCCACAAGAGAGGGGAGAACATTGTATTGAGATCCAAAAAGAGAGAAGAAGCCATCTAGCTACTAACTATGGACCCGTAGGTCTGAGGTAAACTACTCACACTTCATCGGAGAGGCTATGGTGTTGATGTAGAAGCCCTCCATGATCGATGCCCCCTCCGGTGGAGCTCCGGAACAGGCCCCAAGATGGGATCTCGTGGATACAGAAAGTTACGGCGGTGGAATTAGGGTTTTGGCTCCCTTTTTGATCATTTGGGGTACGTGGATATATATAGGAGGAAGAAGTACGTCGGTGGAGCAACAGGGGGGCCACGAGGGTGGGGGCGCGCCTGGTAGGGTAGGGCGCGCCCCCCTACCTCGTGGCCTCCTGTTTCGTGCCTTGACGTAGGTTCCAAGTCTCCCGGGTCTTATCTGTTGAGAAAATCACGTTCCCGAAGGTTTCATCCCGTTTGGAGTCCGCTTAATTTTCCTTTTCTTCAAAACCCTAAAACAGGCAAAAACAGCAATTCTGGGCTGGGCCTCCGGTTAATAGGTTAGTCCCAAAAATAATATAAAAGTGGATAATAAAGCCCAATAATGTTCAAAACAGTAGATAATATGGCATGGAGCAATCAAAAATTATAGATACGTTGGAGACGTATCGATCGCTTCCCGCCGCTGCCGCCGCCGGTCTTCTTCCTCGAACCGACATAAAACCGCAAAACCCGCCAAGGTTTTTTTTTCAGTTTTGCGTATTAGATCGGTTTATTTTTTGGTTATGTTGTTTTAGTGAACGTTCACCCGATTCGTTCGGTTAACGAATGAATTCGTTCGTTAGTTTCTGTTAGCGAACATTCGTTCGTTAGAATTTTCTTTTTAGCTTAATTTTCAGCCAAGGACCTATCCGTAATTATTTTCATCGCAAATTAGTCCCTGATCTTCAAACCCTCACTACTTTTTGCTCGTTTATCCAAATCCAGTGAAACCAACACCAATTTCTTTGTCTTGATCCCCTCTATCCAGATAAACAACTTGAACTTGATTTTGAAAATTTAAAATTTGGTTTCAAGCAGATTTGAATTTGAACTTCTTTTGATCGTAGTTTGAGTTTCGTAACTCCGATTTGAGTGATTCTTTTTGCAAACCGAAGCTCTTCACTTAACTTTCTGTTTAGATCTTTTCTTTTGGTTTTACCTCTGCATCTTATGCTTGAGTTCTTATGTATGCTATTGTTTGTTCATGATAGAGTTTCCGGAGTGCGCGGCTTGCTACTACGAATCTCTAGGGTTTTCCGATCGTCAGCAAGGCAAGTAACACTTTGATCATATCCCTTATTTACCCAGTTTTTATGCATTAGTTTCAACCCTCAAACATTGCATGAGTAGTATTTCGATAACATGTGGGTATTGGGAAGTGGTTGATGAGGTAGGAACCTATTGTCTTATATTCAGACCCCGGGTATTATTGCGTTATGCTTGCACTACTTTGCTATGCTAGTAGACGTGGATTGGTATGTGAGATTGATGAAAGATGTGAGAGTTATTTATAACTAAGGGAAACTTAAGGTCGTTACTTTAATACACATCTGGGTGGATTAGTTGCGGGCACCTGGGGAATCCAGTGTTGTCCTAGGAGATCCCGGGGAACCCGTGTGATCAACCTATGGAATGCCACCCAGGCTCAAAGGGATCATAAGATTATTCATGCTAGAAACTTCCGTGTGCAGCCACAAGCCATTATGGGCTCTGGCATAGTTGAGTAAGTTGTGGGAATCCTTTCCATGATAGGCTAGTAGATGTAGGGGAATTGTAGGTGTACCAGCCTATCTCTCGGTTAAGGGGACCTCTTCGAAAAGACTGTGTCTCGGTCATCCATTTCTCAAACATCATGCAGTGCGAGAAATACAACGCAGGAGATTGAGTCTTGTGGGGAAAAGTGCGCAAACCTCTGTAGAGTGTATAAACTAATCATGGTTAGCCGTCTCCCCGGTTATGGACATCTTGAGTATCTGGTATTTGAGTTATTGGTTGATCTCATCACTTTACTTAATGAATTTTGTTGGGTTATTAATGTTAATTTTGGATTGAGTTGGGGGTACCTTCTCAATAGTGTCATTAAACTTTGTAGTTAAATAAAATATATTCCTTTGTTGTAGGGAAAAAATTAGCTTTATGCAAATGATAACCGTAGAACCTCCACCAGCCAAATATGCATGTAGTGATAGCTGTTATTTGTTCATTGCTCTGTAGTGTTATCTTGCCAGCATATTCCATGTGTTGACCTACACGGCTGCAACGTATCATGTTGTAGAGTTTTTAGACGAAGGGTAAGGTGCGATAGGTCGTTGTCATGGACTCAATTTTGCCATGGAGTTGGACTGGCTCAGATATCTATGAAGCTTCCACAGTTATCTCATTTAGATGGCCTTCAGCCATATTATTGTAATAGTACTCGATTGAGACACTTGTTGTAATAAGTGTGTGATTGAACTCTGCAATAAATCCTCGAGTACTGTGCGTGTCAGCAATATCGATCCAGGGATGTCACCTAAGCAGAGAGACTACGGTCCATTGGGATCGGGTCGCTACAGTGGAATAGATGGTGGTTGTGGAGAAGACAAAAAGAAGGAGATAGTGTCACATCAACTAGGTGTATCAACGAGCTATGGAAATGCCCATCAAAAGATATGAATGTGAGTGAGTAGGGATTGCCATGCAACGGATGAACTAGAGCTATAAGTTTATGAAAGCTCAAAAAGAAACTAAGTGGGTGTGCATCCAACTCGCTTGCTCACGAAGACCTAGGGAAATTTGAGGAAGCCCATCATTGTAATATACAAGCCAAGTTCTATAATGAAAATTCCCACTAGTATATGAAAGTGACAATATAGGAGACTCTCTATCATGAAGATCAGGGTGCTACTTTGAAGCACAAGTGTGGTAAAAGGATAGTAGCATTGCCCCTTCTCTCTTTTCTTTGATTTTTTTATTTGGGCCTTCTCTCATTTTTTGGCCTCCGTTTTTTTCATCTGGAGTCTCATCCTGACTTGTGGGGGAATCATAGTCTCCATCATCCTTTCCTTGCATGGGACAATGCTCTAATAATGAAGATCATCACACTATTATTTACTTACAACTCAAGAATTACAACTCAATACTTAGAACAAAATACGACTCTATGTGAATGCCTTCGGCGGTGTACCGGGATGTGCAATGAATCAAGAGTGACATGTATGAAAGAATTATGAATGGTGGCTTTGCCACAAATATGATGTCAACTACATGATCATGCAAAGCAATACGACAATGATGGAACGTGTCATAATAAACGGACTGGTGGAAAGTTGCATGGCAATATATATCGGAATGGCTATGGAAATGCCATAATAGGTAGGTATGGTGGCTTTTTCAGGAAGGTATATGGTGGGTTTATGGTACCGGCGAAAGTTGCACGGTACTAGAGAGGCTAGCAATGGTGGAAGGGTGAGAGTGCGTATAATCCGTAGACTCAACATTAGTCAAACTCACATACTTATTGCAAAAATCTATTAGTTATCGAAACGAAGTACTACGCACAAGCTCCTAGGGGGATAGATTGGTAGGAAAAGACCATCGCTCGTCCCCGACCGCCACTCATAAGGAAGACAATCAATAAATAAATCATGCTCCGACTTCATCACATAACGGTTCACCATACGTGCATGCTACGGGAATCACAAACTTTAACACAAGTATTTCTCAAATTCACAATTACTCACTAGCATGACTCTAATATCACCATCTTCATATCTGAAAACAATCATAAAGAATCAAACTTCTCATAGTATTCAATGCATTTTATATGAAAGTTTTTATTATATCCCTCTTGGATGCCTATCATATAAGGACTGAATTTATAACCAAAGGAAATTACCATGCTATTTAAAGACTCTCAAAATAATATAAGTGAAGCATGAGAGTTCAATAATTTCTATAAAATAAAACCACTGTCGTGCTCTAAACAGATATAAGTGAAGCACTAGAGCAAAATTGCCTAGCTCATAAGATATAAGTGAAGCACATAGAGTATTCTAATAAATCACGATTCATGCGTGTCTCTCTCAAAAGGTGTGTACAACAAGGATAATTGTGGCAAACTAAAAAGCAAAGACTCAAATCATACAAGAGGCTCCAAGCAAAACACATATCATGTGGTGAATAAAAATATAGCCTCAAGTAAAGTTACCGATAGAAGAAGACGAAAGAGGGGATGCCATCCGGGGCATCCCCAAGCTTAGGCTCTTGGTTGTCCTTGAATATTACCTCGGGGTGCCTTGGGCATCCCCAAGATTAGGCTCTTGCCACTCCTTATTCCATAGTCCATCAAATCCTTACCCAATACTTGAAAACTTCACAACACAAAACTCAACAAAAAATCTCATAAGCTCCGTTAGTATAAGAAAATAAATCACCACTTTTGGTACTGTTGTGAACTCATTCTTTATTTAAATTGGTGTAGTATCTACTGTATTACAACTTTTCCATGGTTCATACCCCCCCCCCCCCCCCCGATATGTTGGGGAACGTAGTAATTCAAAAAAATTCCTACGGTCACGCGAGATCTATCTAGGAGATGCATAGCAACGAGACGGGAGAGTGTGTCCACATACCCTCGTAGACCAAAAGCGGAAGCGTTATGTTAACGCGGTTGATGTAGTCGAACTTCTTCTCGATCCAACCAATCCAAGTACCGAATGTACGGCACCTCCGTGTTCAGCACACGTTCAACACGATGACATCCTTCGAGCTCTTGATCCAGTGGAGGGTCAAGGGAGAGTTCCGTCAGCATGACGGTGTGGCGACAGTGTTGGTGCTGTGATCCACGCAGGGCATTGCCTAAGCACTACGACAATATGACCGAGGTGGTAAACTATGGAGGGGCCAAGGGGGGCACCGCACACGTCTAAGAGAAATCTTGGAGTGCCTTTGGGGTGCCCCCCGCCCCCGTATATAAAGGGGGGAAGGAGGAGGTGGCCAGCCCAAGGGGGCACGCCAAGGGGGGGATTCGTACTTGGAATCCTAGTCCAAGTAGGATTTGGCACCCCCTCCTTCCAAACTACGGACAGGGGAAAGGGGAAAGGGGGGCCGCGGCCCCCACCTGTAGTCCAATTCGGTTTGGGCTTGGGGGGCGACACCTCCTGTGGCAGCCTCCCTCTCCACTATGGCCCAATAGGCCCATTAACTTTCCCGGGGGATTCCGGTAACCTCCTAGTACTCCAAAAAATCCCCGATCTTCTTCAGAACCATTACGGTGTCCGTATATAACCTTCCAATATATCAATCTTTACCTCTCGACCATTTTGAGACTCCTCATCATGTCCGTGATCTCATCCGGGACTCCGAACAAACTTTGGTCACTAAAACACATAACTCATAATATAAATCGTCATCGAACGTTAAGCGTACGGACCCTACGGGTATGAGAACTATGTAGACATGACCGAGACACATCTCCTGTCAATAACCAATAGCGGAACCTGGATGCTCATATTGGCTCCTACATATTCTATGAAGATCTTTATCGGTCAAACCGCATAACAACATACGTTATTCCATTTGTCATCGCTATGTTACTTGCCCAAGATTCGATCGTTGGTATCATCATACCTAGTTCAATCTCGTTACCGGAAGTCTCTTTACTCGTTCCGTAATGCATCATCCCGTAACTAACTCATTAGTTACATTGCTTGCAAGGCTTATAGTGATGTGCATTACCGAGACGGCCCACAGATACCTCTCCAATACTCGGAGTGACAAATCCTAATCTTGATCTATGCCAACTCAACAAACACCATCGGAGACACCTGTAGAGCATATTTATAATCACCCAGTTACGTTATGACGTTTGATAGCACACAAAGTGTTCCTCTGGTATTCGGGAGTTGCATAATCTCATAGTCAGAGGAACATGTATAAGTCATGAAGAAAGCAATAGCAATAAAACTAAACGATCATTATGCTAAGCTAATAGATGGGTCTTGTCCATCACATCATTCTCTAATGATGTGATCCCGTTCATCAAATGACAACACATCTTTGATTAACGAGCTAGTCAAGTAGAGGCATACTAGGGACACTCTGTTTTGTCTATGTATCCACACATGTACTACGTTTCCGATTAATACAATTCTAGCATGAATAATAAACATTTATCATGATATAAGGAAATATAAATAACAACTTTATTATTGCCTTTAGGGCATATTTCCTTCAGTCTCCCACTTGCACTAGAGTCAATAATCTAGACTACATTGTAATGATTCTAACACCCATGGAGTCTTGGTGCTGATCATGTTTTGCTCGTGAGAGAGGCTTAGTCAACGGGTCTGCAACATTCAGATCTGTATGTATCATGCAAATCTCTATGTCTCCCTCCTTGACTTGATCGTGGATGGAATTGAAGCGTCTCTTGATGTGTTTGGTTCTCTTGTGAAATCTGGATTCCTTCGCCAAGGCAATTGCTCCAGTATTATCACAAAAGAATTTCATTGGACCCGATGCACTAGGTATTACACCTAGATCGGATATAAACTCCTTCATCTAGACTCCTTCATTTGCTGCTTCCGAAGCAGCTATGTACTCCGCTTCACATGTAGATCCCGCCACGACGCTCTGCTTGGAACTGCACCAACTGACAGCTCCACCATTCAATATAAATACGTATCCGGTTTGTGACTTAGTGTCATCCGGATCAGTGTCAAAGCTTGCATCAATGTAACCATTTATGACAAGCTCTTTGTCACCTCCATAAAACGAGAAACATATCCTTAGTCCTTTTTAGGTATTTCAGGATGTTCTTGACCGCTGTCCAGTGATCCACTCATGGATTACTTTGGTACCTCCCTGCACAACTTATAGCAAGGCACACATCAGGTCTGGTACACAGCATTGCATACATGATAGAACCTATGGCTGAGACATAGGGAATGACTTTCATTTTCTCTCTATCTTCTGCAGTGGTCGGGCATTGAGTCTGGCTCAACTTCACACCTTGTAATACAAGCAAGAACCCTTTCTTGGACTAATCCATATTGAACTTCTTCAAAACTTTATCAAGGTATGTGCTTTGTGAAAGTCCAATTAAGCGTCTTGATCTATCTCTATAGATCTTGATGCCCAATATATAAGCATCTTCACGAGGTATTTCATTGAAAAATTCTTATTCAAGTATCCTTTTATGCTATCCATAAATTATGTATTATTTCCAATCAACAATATGTCATCCACATATAACATTAGAAATGCTACATAGCTCCCACTCACTTTCTTGTAAATACAAGCTTCTCCAAAAGTCTGTATAAAACCATATGCTTTGATCACACTATCAAAGCGTATATTCCAACTCTGAGAGGCTTGCACCAGTCCATAAATGGATCGCTAGAGCTTGCACACTTTGTTAGCACCTTTAGGATCGACAAAACCTTCTGGTTGCATCATATACGACTCTTCTTTAAGATAACCATTAAGGAATGTAGTTTTGACATCCATTTGCCAAATTTCATAATAATAAAATGCGGAAATTCCTAACATGATTCGGATAGACTTAAGCATTGCTACGGGTGAGAAGGTCTCATCATAGTCAACTCCTTAAACTTGTCAAAAACCTTTTGGGACAAGTCAAGCTTTGTAGACAGTAACATTACCGTCAGCGTCAGTCTTCTTATTGAAGATCCATTTATTCTCTATGGCTTACCGATCATCGGGCAAGTCAACCAAAGTCCACACTTTGTTCTCATACATGGACCCATCTCGGATTTCATGGTTTCAAGAAATTTCGCGGAATCTGGGCTCATCATCGCTTCCTCATAGTCCGTAGGTTCGTCATGGTCAAGTAACATGACCTCCGGAACAGGATTACTATACCACGCTGGTGCGGATCGTACTCTGGTTGACCTACAAGGTTCGATATTAACTTGATCTGAAGTTTCATGATCATCGTCATTAGCTTCCTCACTAATTGGTGTAGGAATCACTGGAACTAATTTCTGTGATGAACTACTTTCCAATTCAGGAGAAGGTACAATTACCTCATCAAGTTCTACTTTCCTCCCACTCACTTCTTTCAAGAGAAACTCCTTCTCTAGAAAGGATCCATTCTTAGCAACAAATATCTTGCCTTCGGATCTGTGATAGAAGGTGTACCCAACAATCTCCTTTGGGTATCCTATGAAGACACATTTCTCTGATTTGGGTTCGAGCTTATCAGGTTGAAGCTATTTCACATAAGCATTGCAACCCCAAACTTTAAGAAACGACAGCTTAGGTTTCTTTCCAAACCACAGTTCATATGGTGTCGTCTCAATGGATTTAGATGGTGCCCTATTTAATGTGAATGCAGCTGTCTCTAAAGCATAACCCCAAAACGATAACGGTAAATCAGTAAAAGACATCATAGATCGCACCATATCCAATAAAGTACGGTTACGATGTTCCGACACACCATTACACTATGGTGTTCCAGGTGTCATGAGTTGTGAAACTATTCCACATTGTTTCAAATGAAGAGCAAACTCGTAACTCAAATATTCACCTCCATGATCAGATCGTAGAAACTCTATTTTCTTCTTACGATGATTTTCCACTTCAATCTGAAATTCTTTGAACTTTTCAAATGTCTCATACTTATGTTTCATTAACTAGATATACCCATATCTGCTCAAATCATCTATGAAGGTCAGAAAATAATGATACCCGCCGCGAGCCTCAACACTCATCGGACCGCATACATCAGTATGTATTATTTCCAATAAGTCAGTTGCTCGCTCCATTGTTCCGGAGAACAGAGTTTTAGTCATCTCGCCCATGAGGCATGGTTCGCAAGCATCAAGTGATTCGAAAAGCCCATCAGTATGGAGTTTATTCATGCGCTTTACACCAATATGACCTAAACGGCAGTGCCTCAAATAAGTTGCACTATCATTATTAACTTTGCATCTTTTGGCTCCAATATTATGAATATGTGTATCACTACAATCGAGATTCAACAAAAATAGACCACTCATCAAGGGTGCATGACCATAAAAGATATTACGCATATAAATAGAAAAACCATTATTCTCTTATTTAAATGAATAACCGTCTCGCATCAAACAAGATCCAGTTATAATGTTCATGCCCAATGCTGGCACCAAATAACAATTATTTAGGTCTAAAACTAACCCCGAAGGTAGATGTAGAGGTAGCGTGCCGACGGCGATCACATCGACTTTGGAACCATTTCCCACGCGCATCGTCACCTCGTCCTTAGCCAATCTTCGTTTAATCTGTGGCCCCTCTTTCGAGTTGCAAAATATGAGCAACAAAACCAGTATCAAATACCCAGGCGCTACTACGAGCATTAGTAAGGTACACATCAATAACATGTATATCAAATATACCTTTCACTTTGCCATCCTTCTTATTCGCCACATACTTGGGGCAGTTCCGCTTCTAGTGACCAGTCCCTTTGTAGTAGAAGCACTCAGTCTCAGGCTTAGGTCCAAACTTGGGCTTCTTTCCTTGAGCAGCAACTGGCTTGTTGTTCTTCTTGAAGTTCCCCTTCTTCCCTTTGCCCCTTTTCTTGAAACTAGTGATCTTGTTAACCATCAACACTTGATGCTCCTTCTTGATTTCTACCTTCGCTGCCTTTAGCATCGCAAAGAGCTCGGGAAATAGTCTTCTCCATCCTTGCATATTATAGTTCATCACGAAGCCTTTATAGCTTGGCGGCAGTGATTGAAGAACTCTGTAAATGACACTATCATCAGGAAGATTAACTCTCAGCTGAGTCAAGTGGTTGTGGTACCCAGACATTCTGAGTATGTGTTCACTGATAGAACTATTCTCCTCCATCTTGCAACTATAGAACTTTTTGGAGACTTCATATCTCTCAACTCGGGAATTTGCTTGAAATATTAACTTCAACTCCTGGAACATCTCATATGTTCCATGTTGTTCAAAACGTCTTTGAAGTCCCTATTCTAATCCATAAAGCATGGCACACTGAACTATCGAGTAGTCATCAGCTGTGCTCTGCCAAACGTTCATAATGTCCGGAGTTGCTCCTGTAGCGGGTCTTGCACCTAGCGGTGCTTCCAGGACGTAATTCCTCTATGCAACAATGAGGATAATCCTCAAGTTACGAACCCAGTCCGTGTAGTTGCTACCATCATATTTCAACTTAGCTTTCTCTAGGAATGCATTAAAATTCAAGGGAACGATAGCATGGGCCATTGATCTACAACAACATAGATATGCAAAAACTATCAGGTACCAACATCATGATAAATTAAAGTTCAATTAATCATATTAATTAAGAATTCCCACTTAGATAGACATCCCTCTAGTCATATAAATGATCACGTGATCCATATCAACTAAACCATGTCCGATCATCACGTGAGATGGAGTAGTTTTGAATGGTGAACATCACTATGTTGATCATATCTACTATATGATTCACGTTTGACCTTTTGGTCTCAGTGTTCTGAGGCCATATCTGCATATGCTAGGCTTGTCAAGTTTAACTTGAGTATTCTTCATGTGCAAAACTGGCTTGCACCCATTCTATGTGAACATAGAGCTTATCACACCCGATCATCACGTGGTGTCTCGGCACGACGAACTGTAGCAACGGTGCATACTCACGTAGAACACTTATACCTTGAAATTTAGTGTGGGATCATCCTATAATGCTACCGCCGTACTAAGCAAAATAATATGCATAAAGGATAAACATCACATGCAATCAAAAATATGTGACATGATATGGCCATCATCATCTTGTACCTTTGATCTCCATCTCCAAAGCACCGTCATGATCTCCATTGTCACCGGCTTGACACCTTGATCTCCATCGTAGCATCGTAGTCGTCTCGCCAACTATTGCTTCTACGACTATCGCTACCGCTTAGTGATAAAGTAAAGCAATTACATGGGGATTGCATTTCATACAATAAAGCGACAACCATAAGGCTCCTGCCAGTTGCCGATAACATTTACAAAACATGATCATCTCATACAACAATTTATATCTTATCACGTCTTGACCATATCACATCACAACATTCCCTGCAAAAACAAGTTAGACATCCTCAACTTTGTTGTTGCAAGTTTTACGTGGCTGCTACGGGCTTCTGTCAAGAACCATTCTTACCTACGCATGAAAACCAGAACGATTTTTTGTCAAGTGTGCTGTTTTAACCTTCAACAAGGACCGGCTGTAGTCAAACTCGATTCAACTAAAGTTGGAGAAACATACACCCACCAGCCACCTGTGTGCGAAGCACGTCGCTAGAACCAGTCTCATGAACACAGTCATGTAATGTCGGTCTGGGACGCTTCATCCAACAATACCGCCGAATCAAAGTAAGACGTTGATGGTAAGCAGTATGACAATTATCGCCCACAACTCTTTGTGTTCTACTCGTGCATATAACATCTACGCATAGACCTGCTTCGGATACCACTGTTAGACGGGGGCACCGCACATGGCTAAGAGAAATCTTGGTGTGCCTTTGGGGTGCCCCTTGCCCCTGTATATAAAGGGGGGAGGAGGAGGTGGCCGGCCCAAGGGGGTGCGCCAAGGGGGCAGCCCCCCTCCTTCCAAACTACGGAGAGGGGAAAGGGGAAAGGGGGAGAGGGAGAAGGAAAGGGGGGCACCCCCACTCGTAGTCAAATTAGGTTTGGGCTTGGGGGGGGCACCTCCTGTGGCAGACTCCCTCTCTCCACTATGGCTCAACAGGCCCATTAACTTTCCCGGGGGATTCCGGTAACCTCTCGTTACTCGGAAAAATCCCCGATCTTCTTCAGAACCATTCCGGTGTCCGTATATAACCTTCCAATATATCAATCTTTACCTCTCGACCATTTCGAGACTCCTCATCATGTCCGTGATCTCATACGGGACTCGGAACAAACTTCGGTCACCAAAACACATAACTCATAATATAAATCGTCATCGAACGTTAAGCATGCGGACCCTACGGGTTCGAGAACTATGTAGACATGACCGAGACACATCTCCAATCAATAACCAATAGCAGAACCTGGATGCTCATATTGGCTCCTACATATTCTATGAAGATCCTTATCGATCAAACCGCATAACAACATATGTTATTCCCTTTGTCATCGGTATGTTACTTGCCTGAGATTCAATTGTCGGTATCATCATACCTAGTTTAATCTCGTTTCCGGCAAGTCTCTTTACTTGTTTGCTAATGCATCATCCTATAACTAACTCATTAGTTACATTGCTTGCAAGGCTTATAGTGATGTGCATTACCGAGAGGGCCCAAAGATACCTCTCTGATACTCAGAGTGACAAATCCTAATCTTGATCTATGCCAACTCAACAAACACCATCGGAGACACCTGTAGAACATCTTTATAATCACCCAGTTACGTTGTGACGTTTGATAGCACACGAAGTGTTCCTCCGGTATTCGGGAGTTGCATAATCTCATAGTCATAGGAACATGTATAAGTCATGAAGAAAGCAATAGCAATAAAACTAAATGATCATTATGCTAAGCTAATGGATGGGTCTTGTCCATCACATCATTCTCTAATGATGTGATCCCTTTCATAAAATGACAACACATGTCTATGGTCAGGAAACATAACCATCTTTGATTAACGAGCTAGTCAAGTAGAGGCATACTAGGGACACTCTATTTTGTCTATGTATCCACACATGTACTAAGTTTCCGGTTAATACAATTCTAGCATCAATAATAAACATTTATCATGATATAAGGAAATATAAATAACAACTTTATTATTGTCTCTAGGGCATCTTTCCTTCATGATACTACCCATAGATTCATCAAAATGAGCAAACAATACCTAGAAAACAGAATCGGTCAAAAATAGAAGAGTCTATAGCAATCTGGATATTTCGAATACTTATGTAACTCCAAAAAGTCTGAAAAATTAGGAATACCTAAGAAATTTATTTATTAATCTTATGCCAAAAGAATCAGTATTTTATCGCTCTTCTAGTAAAAACAAAAATTATTTTCTTGGGTGCAAAAGTTTCTGTTTTTCAGCAAGATCAAATCAACTATTACCGTAAGCTATCCCAAAGGTCTTACTTGGCACAAATAGTAATTAAACATAAAACCACATCTAATAAGAGGCTAGATGAATTATTAATTTCAAAACAGAACCTAAAAAGCAAAAAACAAAAATAAAATTGGGTTGCCTCCCAACAAGCGCTATTGTTTAACGCCCCTAGCTAGGCATAACAACACGAATAGATCTAGGTATTATCATCTTTGGTATGCAATCCATAAGTATCTCTCATAGTAGATTCATATGGCAATTTAATTTTATTTCTTTGAAAGTGTTCCATGCCCTTCCTTAACGGAAATTGAAATCTAATGTTTCCTTCTTCCATATCAATAATTGCACCAATCGTTCAAAAAAGGTCTACCAAGAATAATAGGACATGTAGGATTACAACCTATATCAAGAACAATGAAATCTACGGGCACATAATTCCTATTTGCAAAAATAAGAACATAATTAATCCTTCCCATAGGTTTCTTAATAGCGGAATCCGCAAGATGCAAATTTAAAGAACAATCATTAAATTCACGGAAACCTAACATATCACATAAAGTTTTTGGAATCGTGGAAACACTAGCACCCAAATCACACAAAGCATGGCACTCATAATCTTTAATCTTAATCGTAACAGCAGGTTCCCACTCATCATAAAGTTTTCCAGGGATAGAAATTTCCAATTCAAGCTTTTCTTCAAAAGATTGCATCATAGCATCAACGATATGTTTAGTAAAGCTTTATTTTGATTATAAGCATGAGGAGAATTCAACATGGATTGCAGCAAGGAAATACAATCTATTAAATAACAATTATCATAATTAAATTCCTTGAAATCCAAAAGAGTGGGTTCATTGCTACTTAAAGTTTTGACCTCTCTAATCCCACTTTTATCAATTTTTGCATCTAGATCTAAAAACTCCGAATCATTGGGCCGCCTTTTAACTAAAGTTGACTCATCTACAGTCCCATTATATTGTAAAACAAAGATTCAATAGGAGTCACATCAATCACTTTAAGATCTTCATCATTATTTTCACGGAAACTAGAGGAATAGGTTTTTACAAACTAATCTTTTTAGCACGCATCTGTGTGGTTCTTTCCTTGCACTCATCAATGGAAATTATCATAGCTTTGAGAGACTCACTAATATCATGCATGGGTGGAATAGCTCTAAGTTTCAAAGAATCAACACTATCAAGAGAAATTCTATCCACGTTCCTAGCCAAATCATCAATCTTAAGCAATCATTCTCCAATCAAAGCATTGCAATTCTTTTGCGAACTCATAAATTCTTTAACACTATCCTCAAAATTAGAGGGCCTCTTATTATAATTTCCATAAGAATTGTTGTAGGAATTACCATAATTTTTAGAGGAATTACAAGGGAACGGCCTAGAATTAAAATTACCTCTATATGTGTTATTACCAAAATTGTTCCTACCAACAAAATTCACATCCATAGATTCATTACTATTTTCAATCAAAGTAGACAAGGGAATATCATTATGATCAATAGAAGCACTCTTGATAGCAAATAATTTCTTAAGCTCATCCATCTTTCCACTCAAAACATTAATCTCTTCAATCACATGCACTTTTTTACTAGTGGAAGATCTTTCGGTATGCCATTGAGAATAATTAACCATAATATTATCTAGGAGTTTAGTAGCTTCTCCTAAAGTAATTTCCATAAAAGTACCTCGCAGCCGAATCTAAAAGATTTCTAGAAGAAAAATTCAATCCGGCATAGAAATTTAGTATAATCATCCACAAATTCAAACCATGAGTAGGGCAATTTCGTATCATCAATTTCATCCTCTCCCAAGATTGTGCAACATGTTCGTGATCAAGTTGTTTAAAATTCATAATATCCCTATGGGAGATAATCTTAGCGGGAGGAAAATACTTGTAAATAAAAGCATCTTTACACTTATTCCATGAATCGATACTACTTTTAGGTAAAGATGCAAACCAAGTTTTAGCACGACCTCGAAGTGAGAACGGAAATAGCTTCAATTTAACAATATCATTATCCACATCTTTTTTCTTTGGCATATCACACAAATCAATGAAATTTTTTAGATGGGATGCAGCATCTTCACTAGGAAGGCCGGAAAATTGATCTTTCATAACAAGATTCAGCAAAGCGGCATTATTTTCACAAGATTCTACATTAGTAGCGGGAGCAATTAGAGTACTAATAAAATCATTATTATTGGTGTTGGAAAAATCACACAATTCGGTATTCTCTTGAGTCATCGTGACAAAGCAAGCAATCCAACACACGAGCACACAAAAAGCAAGCGAAGAAGGTGAACGGAAGAGGGGCGAAGAAAAGGAAAATCTTTTCAAAAATCGTTTTAGAAGTGGGGGAGAGGAAAACGAGAGGCGAATGGCGAATAATGTAATGCAAGAGATGAGAGTTTATGATAGGTACTTGCTATGTCTTGACTTAGCGTAGATATCCCCGGCAACGGTGCTAGAAATTCTTCCTGTTGCTTCTTGAGCTTGCGTTGGTTTTTCCCTTGAAGAGGAAAGGGTGATGCGGCAAAGTAGAGATAAGTATTTCCCTCAGTTTCAGAACCAAGGTATCAATCCAGTAGGATACAATGCACAAGTCACCAAATACCTGCACAAACAATCAAACAACTTGCACCCAACGGGATAAAGGGGTTGTCAATCCCTTCAAGGTTACTTGCAAAAGTGAGATCTGATAGAGATAGATAAACGATAAAGTAAATATTTTTCGTATTTTTGGTTTATAGACCGGAAAGTAAAAGATTGCAAAAAGAGTAAATCATAAACTAATCCAATAGGTCGGAAACTTATATGATGGAAAAAAGTCCCGGGGGCCATAGGTTTCACTAGAGGCTTCTCTCAAGATAGAAAATATTATGGTGGGTAAACAAATTACTTCCAAGCAATTGATAGAAAAGCACAAAGTTATGACGATATCTAAGGCAAGGATCATGAATATAGGCATCATGTCCATGTCAAGAAGACCGAAATGATTCTGCATCTACTACTATTACTACACACATCGACCGCTATCCAGCATGCATCTAGAGTATTAAGTTCATGAAGAACAGAGTAACGCATTAAGCAAGATGACATGATGTAGAGGAATTATCTCAAGCAATATGATGAAAACCCCATCTTTTTATCCTCGATGACAACAATATAATAGGTGCCTTACTGCCCCTACTGTCACTGGGAAAGGACACCGCAAGATTGAACCCAAAGCTAAGCACTTCTCCCATTGCAAGAAAAAACAATCTAGTTGGCCAAACTAAACCGATAGTTCGAAGAGAAATACAAAGATATCAAATCATGCATATAAGAATTCAGAGGTGATTCAAATAATATTCATAGATAAGCTGATCATAAATCCACAATTCATTCTATCTCGGAAAACACACCGCAAAAAGGTATTACATCAAATAGATCTCCAAGAACATCGAGGAGAACATGGTATTGAGAATCAAAGAGAAAGAAGAAGCCATCTAGCTACTAGCTATGGAAATGTAGGTTTGAGGTAAACCACTCACGCTTCGTCGAAAGGACAATAGAGTTGATGTAGAAGCCCTCCATGATCGAATCCCCCTCTGGCAGGGTGCCAGAAAAGGTCCCTAGATGGGATCTCACGGGTAAAGAAGGTTGGGCGGTGGAAAAGTGTTTTCATGGGTGCCTCTGTTGGTTTGGGTATATATGAGTACATATAGGCGAAAGAATTAGGTCAGGAGGTGCACAAGGGGCCCACAAAAGTGTGAGCGTGCCCTCCGTCCTTGTGGCCACCTCGTGGCTCCTCCGATTTTATCTCCAAGTCTCCTGGTTGTCTTTTGGTCCAAGAAAAATCATCGCGACACTGGTGCGCGTCTGTCCTAAACAAACGGTTTTTAACCCCTTTCCACGACGGCATTTGGAACCGTCACCAAGTGAGTGTGTGCGATAGGATGTCCTTCCCACACGACCCAGAAACCGTCAGGGATATGGAGCAGTGATCCAGAGGCCTTCCAAAATGTAATCATGTGCGTCTGTCCTAAACAAACGGTTTTTAACCCCTTTGCACGTGTGGTATCAGTGATTAAGCGTTTCTAATGACGCAGTGAAACCATACGGTCTGCGTAACAAACCATTTGGGAAACAATATGTAAGGCACATGGGCCAACATATGAACTGCGTGCGATTTGTGCCCCATCGCACACGAGTTTTCTGTGTAACCCGCCTGCCATGCTAGACTCTATCGCACACATTTGCCAATAATTACCATTTGTGATAATGTTCTATCACAAATGGTTGAGGAGCCTCTTCACACACATACAAGTGTTGCAGACCGTTTGTGATTTGTTGGATATCACCGACGGTTGCCGCAAGAGTGACATGTGCTTTTCGTTTGGGATCCCACCTGTTTCCTGAAAAAATTACGACTGGGATTGTATTTTTCATTGGGCACGGTTTACTCCTAGTCCTCGTGTGTGATAAGGCGATATCACAAACTGTTCCGGAAACCCTACGCACACGTAGTAGCACTGCAAATCGTTTGCGATCTACTGTGTACCACAGACGGTTCCACTACGATTGACATATGCTTTCCGATGTGGATCGCACACACTCATTTAGTTGAACCGTGTGCGGAACAATTGCCAGGTTAAAACAAAAATATCCCATTTTGAATCGGCACGCAAAAGGCAAATTCGTCACAATATTCAATTGAACAAATAAACAAAAATATCCCATTTTGAACCGGCACGCAAAAAGCAAATTCGCCACAATATTCAATTGAACAAATAGTGTCCATAGGAAGAACATTCATCAGATTTCGCAACAATTGCAATTGAACATATGGTAGCTAAATTCCAATGATTTGTCCACACATATATGCATTACATAATTAATCATAGTGTATGAAATACAAAGACCTCATCAGATGGAAAACAATGGATCCCTGCGTTATATGTTTAGCGGCTAACTCTTACTCAATGTTTCAGGAGAACGCATGCTAAAATCTTCATTATCACCAGTGGGATTGATGTAGTGATCTAGGAAGAAGTCGCTGATAAATCTCCAAACCATCAGCAATTCACCAGCCGGGAGCGGTTCAGGGTCCTCAGTTTTAAGATCAGAATGTGCCATATGAGTGGAGTAGAAGATATTATCTAAGATAGACTTACTGGTACTAATTTGCGAGGATCATCACAGCTATCAGCAGATTTGCAGATGGAGATCATGTGTCTGCAAACATAGTATCCACAAAGGTTGGTCCCTGCTTATTGCTGAGGACACCGAATTTTTTTGTACAAAATTAGTCATGTATTTGTCCTGTTAGGAACAACCTAACCGGTGTTAGATGTATTATTTTTTCTTTGGACAAAAGAGAAAGAGGTTTATTTAGAAGCTTGAACATTTGACTAGTGTAAAGAAAGGTATTTGAAGACTGTTGGATAAATTTTCCGAAAATAACGGATTTTGGTGTGTTACCGGAGATACAATCTCATGTTGTAGAGGTTGTTCTGTCTTGAACAGGTTCCCTGGTTTAGTTTTCCACAATGCGAGCACACTACAAATGATGATGGACTTTGACAACATCAATTATTGAACCAGATATGAATGCAAATTAATTTCAACATCATACAATTCAATACCTATCCAAGAATTGCTGAACATGCGTCAGATCCTGAGCGTTTGTTGACTCTCTGAGAGAATCGATGTAGTAAACTGTGTTCTTCTTTGGAACAATGAATACCAATATCCAGTGATTGCTACATATTAAGGAAGCCATGAACTTATGAATGATTTCAAAATCTGAAAGACAATCAGTGTAAGCGTGATTGTTTACTTGACTTATCGTTCATGATATGGCCAGAGAAATGATTGTGCATGGGATGTGTTTTCGAAGATACGGACGATCGTGTTAACGGCCCAGTCCCGTCAGTCCTTACCATCTAATGTTGTGCCATTTGCTAATGCAGGATATATGAAATACACACTCTCCCTTTTTCTTCTCTGCACGTTCAATCCCCTGAGAGGAATAAAATGCAGTTAGCTGATTATCATTTACAGCCTTGTATGGAGAAGTTGATCAGAGTTTGTTAAGTACTTACAAAATCAGGCATCTAACAAGAGTGGCATCGAGCACGTTGAAGTTGAAGAAGAGATGTAAGTCCTCGAAACTCACATTGATGGAACCAGCATCGTGTCAGAAATGATCTATGTTGTAGTGGACTAGCAAACCATGATGACCTTCTGGCATTTGATCCATGCAATATTCATGTAACTCGCGACAACTGGAGCTGCACTCATCAAATTATTCACCAACAAGAAATGGCTGTCCATGGACGTACTTGCGTGCTTGAAGTACATGTGCTTTACTTTTAGCAAGCAACAATTCTACTTCTTCATCATCCATGGCGCCAGAAATAATATTACTCCCCGATTCGAACAAGCTGTTATTAATTTGGTTCTGGGCAATGTGAGTGCTTTAAGTAAGAGGAAATCGTTCTCTTTCCTCTTCACTCTCCCGCTGCGCTTCCTCGTGGGTGTAGCCTTTTTGGCCACTTCCTTCTTAGTACTTGAAGCATTTCTGGCGGAATGTCTGGTTGGCTGCAAGGTAGACTGCCGAGCAGACGGTGAAGCTTGGATGGACTGCTTAGCAGACAGTTTATCTATGCCGGACCGCTGAGCTGGCGGTGCTGCTGTGACGGACTACTGGGCTATAGGAGAAGAGGCATCGGACTGCTGACCATCCGTTGAAGCTATGTCAGGTTTCTGCACAGGTGGTGTCAACTTGTCGGTGTGCTGAGGAGGCCATGCCAACGCGTTGGTTTGCTGAGCAGGAAGTGATGACGCATTGGTATGCTGATCACGCGCCTGCGGACCGATGGACTGATGAGCGGTTGGTTCTGGACCTACAGACTGCTTAGCAGGCGGTTCTGAAGCATCAGATTGCTTAGCAGTCTGTTCCACCAGGTTGGTCTGGTGAGCATGTGTTGCAGCTGGGTCTCCCCCCACTACTTCAGTGGTCGGCATCTAAACTGGTGGTGCATCATCAGCAGTTGTAGGCATTGCCACTGGCTGCTTTGGGGCTGAGGATGACATGGCCTATACGCCTCAAAGTCGGGCCGGCTGATCACATGTTGATGCATCAGCCCGCGAGAGTTGTTGTGGCAAGGAGAGCGTCACCGGTTGAGGGGCGACAGTAGTTGCTCTTGGCGGGGCTTCAGGAATCTCATCGATGAACTCTATTTCCTTTCGTGGCCACTGGATGTGATGTAACAGTGTTTCTCCCAAGGTCCTTTGCTCATTGAAGTCTCCAAGGACATTCTTCAGGGCAAATTCATTGAATCCAGGCTTTACTTCAGTCACGTAGCATTTCACACAGCCGGGCTTCAATGGCACATTGTCCAAGAAGAGGCCATCTTCCAAGAAGGGTGGGCAAACCCAGGCTGTTGCACATTTGAATGTACCTTCATAATGTGTAAGAATTCCCTTCAGTCTGTCTTTCATTCCAGATAGATCAGATATAGCATCATCATGAGCAGCTGTACTCTCAGTGTCGCCAGGGTCAGCTGATGCACAACTACTCTTGTGCAGTGTTGTCGCGCAATAAGCAGCATCCTCCATGCCCGCCCCCTCCCATCTGCTGGCTATCTGTAAGTGTTAGAGTCTTCTGCATCATCATTGACTCCTCAGCATCCTTTCAAACAGTTGGATAAATCTCCTTCTTGAACCTTTACAATGCATTCTGCTTCATTTCACTCCTTGCTTTTTTCATGTTGAGCCTCTCTTCTTTGTTGAGTGTGAAAGCCCTCTTGTGTAGGACATTAACACCTATACCGCTTGCACAGCCATGGGATCTTTTGTGTCCAGAGCAATGGACAGAATGTCACATGGCCCTGAGTTCCTATAGAACCTTCCAGGGATCTTGGAAGGCTCTAACATCACTTCATACAGTTTGGTGTCATGTGCGTTTTCAAAGTAAAAAGTTCAGTCATCATGCCTCTTTGCATGTGCCTGCGAGTAGTCCCTGGCGTGTTCGCCCCTGATTTCACTAAAGGCCAGATTCCCACCCACCGCTACTGCTTCTTTGTCCTCCTGTTCCCATATCAGTTTCATGCCGTAGTATATTGCCACACCTATACGGTGGGGGTGTATGTTCTTCTTCTGAAGTTCCAATTGCTTGAAACTCTTCTCAGCAAACTCTTTAGTTGCCCTGACCCTTTTGAATTCTGCCCATTCCGCCTTTGTAATTTGGGGGTCCTTGCCTTCACTCAAGTAGTTCTTGTACAACACGTGCTTCAAGTTTCTCCAAGCATCCCTAGCCATTTTCAGTGCAGCGTGTTCCACCTGCATTCTCCACTGCTCTGGAACGTTGAAGTGATCCATGATCTCCCAGACTATCCTTCGCCGTGTTTCTGTGTCAGCCTTCCGAAACCCCAGCAGATTAATGTTGAGCCTTGCCCTGCCAACAAATGCACACACACTCCTGAACCTCATGTGTGCTTTATCTGATTTAGTTGGAGCCCAGGACTTCAAATCAATCTCTTACTTCATATACACCTTTAGGCTGGTGTGTGGGCTTCCTTGGAGCGTTCCTCCGTGTCCTGACCAGAAGGGTAATTGCTGCAGCTCTATCCCGTTCAAGACTACTTGATCCCTCACAATCTATTGAAGACCTAGGGTTGTGCGAATCAGATGAAGATACATGGCCTGAATGAGTGTTTTCGCTGCTACTCGGCATCTACACAGAACACATGCGAAACTCAGGAAAAGGAGGATAAGCATAAAACTAACAACTTGGTATCAAGCTTTCTAAACATGCCATGCAATAAATTAGAAAATGTACGGCTAATTTGTTAAGTTTGTGTGACTCAGGCGCCCGCGATCTGTAAATAGGCAGTAACTTATTGCAACAAATACAGCTTATATGTAATAAGGAAGGTAGATAATGAACATATATACACTCTCTGTTATTTTATAGCCAATTTGGGAACATACGGAACGAAATTGGAAGACGGATTGCGAGGAAATATGCCTCACCGCGATGGAGAGCAGTAACTAACAGGCTTCTTCATGCAAACCCGGCCGGACCACAGGAGAGGCGAGGGTTACTACATCGATATGCTCGAGGGTGTTTGGTGAGAAAACGAAGACGGCGAGGCGCGGGCCGCCACGTGTTGGGAATGGCAGTGGAGGTAGGCTTGACGCCGAAGAGCAGGCACACGGCCAGAGTGAGCACGGCGGCGCCGGAGAGGGTTCTGTTGTGGATCTGGGGGAGGGGGGAGCCGGCGAAGGAGATTGGGTGGACTAGTTGAGAGAAACGCGGGTGGGCGGTGGGGGTGTTCGGGACTCCGAGTGTTGGCGGCCTAGGTGAAAAGGCTGAAAAATATCTCCGGTCGCCGTGCGTGCGGAAAGGCCTATGCAAACGGTTTCCTCTTAGCGCTCGTGTGCATGAACTGAATAATTTCGTTTGAAATGAAGAAATACTAATTTTGAAATGAAGACGTGAGTTCATCGTTTCGCCTCTAAATTTTTCCCACGTAAACCAATCACAATTTTATCACGGGTTTGATTTTTCTTGCGCATTTCAGGTCTCGTGTGCTATATGTAAGAATTTTTTTGGCATTTACCGTGCATGTTGGCATATAAATCAATTCCTAGACGGACTGCATTTCCTGTCGAAAGGGATGAGGATTGCCGTTTGATCTGGGAGCATCCAACGGTGCATACATACGATCCGTGGGGTTTGGGTTCTGGCCAATCAGAACACACAACTCAGATCGCGCGCGCAGCAAGGGGGGGCATCGGCCACGGTTCGGTAGGCACACGGCTTTCGTGTGTGAACCGTGTGCTCTTTGAAAACATTTTTTGGGGAGGGGCTATTTGAAAACATTTACATGTGTTGTCGAAAGGGATGAGGATCGCCGTTCGATCAAGGAGAATCCAACGGTGCAGACATATGGTCCGTGGGGTTTGGGCTCTGGCCAATCAGAACGCACGACTCAGATCGCTTGCGTGGCAGAGGGGTGGGAGGGTGCATCGCGGTAGTTTAGTGGACACACGGCTTTCATGAGTGAACCGTGTGCTCTTTGAAAACATTTACATTACCTAACATCATATTTTTGTTCGAAAGAAAACATGAGTTCATCATTTCGCCTCCAATTTTTTTCCGCAGTAAGAAATCACGAGTATAGTGGAGAGTGTCATATACTAGTATCATGAATATACAGTATATATGATACTAGTGTATGATACTACCTTTTATTAATTATAGCGCATAGTATAATACATATCATATTTATTGCCATGCATGACACAAATTAGCATCCCATTTAACATGATACGGTATCTACCTATATGTTACTCAAACCCTCTTTATATATGTATTTAATTCTTTGCCACATCAGCATACTTGCTATTTTCGAGTGCATGACATCGTCGGCTATGATACCACCACTATGGCCAGCCTTATATAGTGGAGAGTATCATATACTATATATATATATAATGCTACGTACGTACCTTCATAGTGCATATATAGTATCATAGAGTAGTATATATCATAGATGACCGTATTTATGGCCATGCATGACACAAAGTAGTATAGCATTCATTATATGTGTTGCGGTATCTACCTATGTTATTGCTTCTTTGCCACATCATCATATTTTCTATTCCCGAGTGCATGATACCGGCTATGATACCCCCACTATGGCCACCCTAATAAGGCTGGTCGTAATATGGGAGTATCAAGCGGTATGATGCATGCCAACTAGACTTTTTGGATGATGTGGCACACGGTTAAATGAGGAAAGAGAGGGTGTGGTATCATATCATGATACCATACATATTAAATGTTGTACTACTTTGTGTCATGCATGGCAATTAATGAGGCAACCTAAGATACTAACTTATGATACTATGCATGCGTGCATTACGGAGGTATTGCCGATCATATACTAGTATGATGCATATATACTCCCTCCTTTCCGGTTTATAGGCTTATCTCAAAATTTTAGTTTTTCCATTTTATAAGGCTCAATTTGGTTGTTCCCCATCACATGTCCAGATTCCAAGGTGCATTCAATCATTGCATGCAAGTATTAAGAGAAAGTTGACCAATGCATGTATTTTAGGCATGCATGTATTGCAATTAATACATTGGAAACATAATTTTTTGAGGAAAACAAAAGCATTAATTGGGTGTTTTTGCAAACTACAAAAAGTATTCCACCACTCACCATCTACCTTGGTTGGTGAGATTTTTGAATTGAGCCCTATAAGGCTGGTTGTAATGGGGAGTATCATAGTATACTAGTATCATGCATATGATAGTGTATGATACTAGCTACTTCCGTAATGCATAGTATCAAAGTTAGCATCTTAGGTTGCCCATCCCTACCATCGTATTTGCCTTGCGTGGTGCAGGCACGTTGCCACCACCACTCCACCGCAGCACGCGATTACTCCGCCGGAGCAAAGCAGCGGAGGATCAAGCATGGCGGAGGACCACCTAGTGCACCATCTTCTCCCGCATCTCGAGCCACCGCACCCAGCCGCGCATTGTCCCGAACTCGATCATTCCTGATGAGTATCAGCAGGAGGAGTGACGAGCCAATCAGTGTGCCCAGCAGTGCTACGAGGAACAATGGTAGCGCCACCAGGAACACCTCCTCGCTGAAGGAGCTCGGCTCGATCTCGCCCAAACCGCAGAGGTAGTAGAGCGGCATTGTGTTGGTGCATTGGAGGAGAGTCGCGCTGCCGTATTTTATAACCCAACCCGGTGTACGGTGAGCGAGGTCCAGGAAAACCGCTCGTCGCTCGATCATCGGCGTCCAGGAGGCGAATCCGCGAGCGGTGCCGACAAGGTGCTGGCACGCAACGTGAGTGCTCGCTGCACCGGCGTCGTGCACTCCGCGCACTATGGCTCTAGGGTCTCATTGCCCTAGGAGCTAGATGCGCGTTGCACCAAGCCGCACGCGGAGTAGTAGTGTAGGAGAAGCAGGAAGCCGGATGTCAGATCACGGGTTCCAGCAAAACCCTTAAGGTTAGAACACTGGGGTGTGCGCGAAGATCTTCCCCCCCTATCAATCTGCATCCTTACTTAGCCTGGATCTCACGAACTAATACAATGAACTTGCAACACAAGGGACGCAAGATTTATACTGGTTCGGGCCATCGTTGTGGTGTAATACCCTACTCCAGTGTGGTGGTGGTGGATTGCCTCTTGGGCTGAAGATGAACAGTACCAGGGGAAGAACAGCCTCCTGAGGTTGAGGTGTTCGTGTGCTTGGTGCACTTATGTGGCTGGGGTTGACCTAGTTCCTCTCTCCCTGCCTATGGTGGTGCCTAGTCCTATTTATAGAGGCCCTGGTCCTCTCCCTAAATATTGAGCGGGAAGGGAGCCAACAACGGCCAATTTGAAAGGGGACAGCTAGTACAAGCTATCCCGACAAAAGGTGGTCTTGGCCTGCCAAAGGTTCTGGTGGTGACGCCGTCCTGGGCTCCATGGTGACCTCTGTCTTTCCGTCCTTCTGGTCTTGGTCTCATTGCACCAATATGGAAACCTTTGCTTGATGCGTCGGTACTCCGCGCCTGCGCTTGCCCCCTTAGCACTAAAGAGGAAACAAGGATGATGCGCGCGCTGGCGCCAGCCTGGTCTCGATTGTCATGGCTTACGTCACGAGAAACCTGGCGAGGTTTGCCCGACCTTGAACTCTCCGCCCCTCACAAGCCATCCTGGTGAGGTCGCTCCTGAGGAGGTTTCGTGTCGTCCGCCTCGCGAGGCTTGGCCCCTCGCGAGGGTCTTGATTTCTTGTTGTTGAAGATGGACCGTACAGGCCTGCCAGCAAAGCCATGCCGTGGGCCGTAGGAAGGCAAGTCTGGGGACCCCCGTTCCCAGAACACCGACAGTAGCCCCCAGGCCCAAGGCGCGCTCGGGCTTGGCTTCGAGGCGAAGCCAAAGGTCAAGTCTGGAGCACCGCGGGCCCCAATAGCCTGCAACCTCGATCGACGCGTGGCGGTTTATTGGACATGGGCGTCTCCGCTTCCCCATGCTGCTTTGGCAACTGCCCGACGTGACAAGTCCCTGCGACATGCAAGGAAGACCATCATTACCCGTGATCGTGGGGGTGCTGGTTGGCCTTCTCCTGGTATAAATGGGAGGGGGGCGGAGCCCCCGTCGCCCATCTTTCCTCTGCCTCTCCTGCTTCTTCTTCTTCCTAGCTCCACTTCTTGCTTGTGTAGACATGGCGTCAATCCGGAGGTTCTCAGCCGCAGAGAAGGGCAAGGCTCCCCTCAACGTGGCCGAGCTGCTCCCGCCGAAGAAAAGGAGGTCTCATCGCCACGAGGTGGTCGTGAGGTCGGTGGTGTCGAGGCCTTGGTATGAGAGGCCGCCTCCTGGATACCCGCTGCCCTTGTACGCTCACGCTGACGATTCTGGAGGGAGGAGTGGTGAGCGGTGCCGCCCGCGCCAGGGCTGCGGTCGTCGTGCTACGGAGGCACACGCCGTCGCTCGAGGGGTCCTTGCTACGGACTCTTCGCGCGAGTTTGTGTTGTGGGCAGCGGTGCCCCCAAGCACCTGGATATGCCTCCCGCCATTCTTCGCCGCCGAGATGCCGCCGAGGGGCCTTCGGGAACTTTGGCTGCAGCATGCAGACTGTGATGCCCCGGCGACTGGAGCGGAGATTGGAACCGAGGCTGGGGTCGGATTGCCCGAGTCTGTCGCTCGGAGGGCGCCCTCGCGGCGCCAAAGGAGGCTGACCTTGACGCCAAGGCGAGGGTCCTTGCCGAAGACCGCGCAGTCTTCTCGACCTTCGAGGAGAGGTCCCGCATGGCGCTGAGGACAATGTACGAGAAGGGCTTGGAGAAGCCGCTAGCCATCGACGAGGATGGCCCTACTCAGCTGCTTCCCTTCCCGGTGAAGGCGCTCGAGGAGTTCGTGGAAGGAATCGGCCCTATGGCGGAAGCAGTGGCTCGCGTCCTCTCCTCAGCCACGCTGACATGGGTCTTCAGCCACCTCACCTTTGTGACCCCAGCGCTCGTCTTGACGAGCTGCTGGAACTGGTGGCTAACGAACATTGCGCGGCTGCCGCCGCGGCCGTGAAGGGTCAAGTCGAAGCCTTGCTGAAGAAGTTCGATGCCTTCGCCCCCGCGCCCTCGACTGGTGATGCAGGTGAAGGCGATGCTACCCAGGAGGGGGCACCTTTTGCAGGTGCCGGCGGTGTCCAGGGGTGTCTTGCGGCTGCTTTTCTGCTTGGTTCCTGCAACATGTACCATGCCTTGTGGAGGCGTTAATCTTGCGTTTGATATTGTGAGAACAATATGTATTGTAATATTTGCTTTGAGATTTTGCGATTTTCTTCCTATTTGCTTTGTGTTCTGCATCGGTAGAGCCCGGCTCCGCGCATACCTCAACCGCCGTTGGGCCGACCGGAAACCAGGACGGACCAAGGAGCAAGGGGCTACATGATGAGTTAGGCTCCTGAGTCGCGATGCTCAGGAATCCCCCTTGACACGCAAATAGCCTATAGGAAGGATATGCGAGGATAGGTTAATGTTCTACGTCGGCAAAGCCTGGCCCCACGCATACCTCAACCGCCGTTGAGCCGACCGAAAACCAGGACAGACCAAGGAGTGAGGGGCTACATGACCATTTAGGCTCCTGAGTTGCGATGCTCAGGAGTCCCCCTTGACGTGCAAACATTCTTTGTACCTTTGCCCTTGCTGAGGCTCGGCTCGGGAGGGGCGTGCGACGACCAGGTCCGGGGGACCTGGTTGGGTGGCGTACGCTTGGGCGTGACCCAAGCGCAGCCCCCCGTGCCCAGCCCCCTCGCGTGGCTCTCCTGAGTGGAGCGTTGCCGTGAGGCCGGACACTGAGCTCTGGGGCTCCCTGAGGTTGGTACGACCATGGCCGCCCTGAGTTGTTTATCACCAGCATGGAGCGTATTGCTTCCGCTTGTGCACAGGCATAGCCGCTCCTCCACAGTGTCGACGGCCAGCGCGGATCATGGTGCTTCCACTAGGGCGTGGGAGGGGGACTCCCTACTACGGAGAGCCCCCGGGGCGTGTACAGCCCCGCCCTGACAAGTGGCTTGCACGGTAGGGCTAGACAAGGTGTATCTGGGCACTCGTGAGCCAGCGCGGGACTCATGAGGCCCAACCTCAAGGCGGGTTGCGCCTGGTCTTGATTCTTGTTCGCTGTCTTGGTCCTGCAAAATGGTTAGACAATGAGAAGGCTCCTGAAGAAAGACGACCGGCGCTCGGCTCCCACGGTGGGTGACAATCAAGCAGGCGATAGTCATAGATAGATTAATCATGGAAAGCAACCTTGCTCAGGTAAGTGCAGGGAAGATGCATGCCACCGGGTCCGGCTTGAGCGGCTTGGGGATGACGCAGCCCGAGGGGCGCCCCCAACAGGGTAAGCTAAAGACATAAAGGGAAAGATACATGCCACAGGGTTGGACCCACGCGGCCTGGGAATGATGCAGCCCTGGGGGGCACTCCCAGCTGAATGAACTTGGGAAAATGTCACCTGGTTCTGTTGATGACGGAGAGTTGGGGTAGCTGAAGGTGTGCGGTGAGAGGGCTGCCCCTCATGAGCCACCGGGGCCCTGAGCCTCGGGAGGCTCTGGGGGTCTAGGGGTTCCCTGAGGACCGTCTTCATCTCTGTCAGCACGGCGTGGTGCCTGGCCTCCTGAGATGCCAACATGCTCCGCAGGTGGCGTCGATAGGCGGCCGCCACGCTCGGCAGGCCAAAGGGCATACGAACGTAGCTGTGAGGTGGGCCCTCGTAGCGTCCCATGCACGAAGGCCAGAGAAGCTCCTGAGAAGTGGCCCGATTGAGTCCTGGGATGTCGATGCAGACGCACAACCCGTCATCCTTGCCTGGACGGGGGGCTACGCCTGGTGAGCGGCGGCTGCCGCGCATGGCCCTCGCGTCTTGTAGTTCCTGAGTGGTCTTGGTGATGAACTCCTGAGCAGTGGGCATTCCTTGCCCTGTGTTCTCCTGAGGGAAACGTGCCGCGAAGCACGCCTCCGAGTGGTGCCCAAGTGCCTCTCTCGTGATGCTAGCAAAGTCTGAGGCCCTCCAGAAGAGAGCCCCTGAGCCCTGCCCGAGAGGGGCGCTGGGCGTGCCTTCCTATGCGATGGAGGGAGGCGCCCCTGGCGCGGACACCGATCTTGACGAGGCGCCACTTGCCCGAGGCCCTGCGTCACGCAGTTGATTCTTCTTCTTGGGGGTGGCCTCAGGAGGGCGCTCGCCCTGACTGTTGGGGTCGTCGATTGCTGCAGCTTGGAAGGTACGCTCGAGGGAGCACACCGTGTCTCTTTCTTCGCATGGGACCGTGATGATTCCTCCACTTCCCGGCATCTTGAGCACATTGTAGCCGTGATGGGTCACCACCACGAACTTGGCTAGGGCTGGATACCCGAGGATGGCGTTGTATGGCAGGTGGATGTAGGCGACGTCGAAGTCGATGAGTTCGGTGCGGTAGTTGTTGCGTTCTCTGAAGGTAACAGGGAGGCAGACTTGCCCGATCGGGGTAGTAGAGTCGTCGGTCACTCCTGAAAAAGGCTTGGTAGGCTGAAGCTGGTCATATGGCACTTGGAGGTTGTCGAACGTGTCGACGGACAGGACATTGAGCCCTGCACCGCTGTCCATGAGGGTCTTGGTAACTTGCACGTTGCTGATGACTGTCGAACAGAGCATTGGGAGGACGCCAGCAATGGCCGCGCACTTGATCTGATCTGCCGAACTGAATGTGATGGGGCACCTGGACCATTTGAGTGGACGTGTGGCCTCGAGCTTGGGGAGAACTGCATTCACTTCACAGGCAAACTATTTGAAGATACGATGCGAGGCTGGGGCTTGAGCTCCGCCCAAGATGCAGGCGATAGCGCGTGGCTCCTGGAAGCCCCCAGCCCCCTCGTCTTGATGGTGGTCGTCATTCCTTCTGGGTGGTGGAGGTAGTGGAGGAAGGCCTATGTTGCCTTGAGGACGAGCCTCACGAGGAGCCTCACGAGGCTGGTCCGTCCAGGCGCCCTCACGAGGCTGATCCTGCCAGCGGTCCTCATGAGGCCGGTGTGCCACTCTCGGCATGGGCCACGGTCATCCCAGCGTCCGCCATCACGTCCTCCTCCTCGGCCGTAGCCCCGGTCGCTACGCTCGGGGCGTCGACCGAAGTGTCCTTCTCGAATGGCTCTGAGCTCTTGACAGTCGTTGGTGTTGTGGGTATGCAGGTTATGGAAGGCATAGAACGGGCGGCTGCCCTTGGATGTCTCAGGCTGGTCTCTGCCGCACTTGGTGTCTGGCTCCGCCGCGAGCACGGCTACTCCCTTGCGCTTCACATCCTTGGCCTTGGTCTTCTTCTCCTCTGGGTCCGCAGCAGGGAGCTCGAGGAGGGAGAGGCGCCCTCCTCAGCTCTAGCACACTTGGTCGCGATGTTGTACAGCTCCAGGGTCATGCACAGCTCTTCATGGATGGTGAGCTCCTCCTTCATCTTGACGTCGCGGACACCGTCGGAGAATGCTGAGATGATGGCCTCGTCGTTCACCTCGGGGATCTTGATCCGTGCGCTGTTGAAGCGCTGAATGTACTTCTGCAGGGTTTCTCCTAGTTGTTGCTTGATCTGGCGCAAGTCGCCCGCGACCGGGGGGCAGTCGTGAGTGCCCTGGAAGTTGGCGATGAAGCGGTTGCACATTTCGTCCCAGAGGAAATTGAGCCTGGAGGCAGGTTCAGGAGCCAGGAGCGGGGGCCATCCTTGAGAGCCATGGGAAACCAGTTCGCCATGACTTTCTTGTCGCCGTTGGCCACCTCGATGCTCAACTCGTAGAGCTGCAGGAACTCCGTGGGGTCGGGGGTGCTGTCGTAGCGAGGAGGCAGTTCTGGCTTGAATTTGCCCAGCTAGGCGATGCGGCGCAGCTCGGGGGTGAAGGCGCGGCAGCCGGCCGTGGTCACCGGTGCCCGCCCTGGAGGTGGAGCTTGGCCTTGACGCCCGAGCACCGCTACGGCCAGCGGGCAGGGCCTTGCCACAACAAACGATCCTAGCGCGGCGGAGCGAGGACTGGCGGAGCGTTCGCTTGCGGTTAAGGGACTTCTTGACAGCTTCTTTCTTCACACGCGGGCGCCGGACGCGGTGGGTCGCGTCGTGGAGCCGCGTGCCTTGGCGCTAGGGCGCCGTCTTGGGGCAGAGGTGGTGGAGGCGCTTGATGAGCTGCGTCGCCCGTGGCTAGCGGAGGGCGAGGCAGAGAGTGGGACGGCGTAGGGGATCCCCCTGCGACGTGGACAAGCTCGGCGATGCGGTCAAGCCAGTCCTCGTAGAGGTCATCGAGTAGGCGGTAGTGCAGAAGCTCGGGCGCCATGAGGAGCGCGGCCCGTGCGTCCGTGGGAATGCGACGAGCGTGAGACGATGAACCAGCAGGAGTCAGCGATGGAGTGGAGGTGCGGTCGTCTTGCCGCATTGAGGGGTGCAGTGAGGATGCTTGCTGCTCATTCCCTGTTGGGCCGATGGCGGTGTTGGCGGCAGGCGACAGAGAGCAACGGGGTGGCCCGCTGACGGGGGCCATCTGAGCAACGCGGGTGGCGAGGCAGCCTGGCGCTCGGCACGGGCGCGACGCGCATCCGCCATGGAGACGATGAAGCGACGTGACGCGGAGCGACGGATGAGAAGCTTCAGCGCGCCCCTACCTAGCGCGCCAAATGTCGGATCACGGGTTCCGGCAAAACCCTACAGGTTCGAACACTAGGGTGCGCCTGAAGATCTCCCCCCTATCAATCCACGTCCTTACTTAGCATGGATCTCACGAACTAACTCGACGAACTTGCAACACAAGGGGCACAAGATTTATACTGGTTCGGGCCACCGTTGTGGTGTAACACCCTACTCTAGTGTGGTGGTGGTTGATTGCCTCTTGGGCTGAAGATGAACAGTACAAGGGGAAGAACAGCCTCCTGAGGTTGAGGTGTTCTTGTGCTTGGTGCACTTGTGTGGCTGGGGATGACCTAGTTCCTCTCTCCCTGCCTATGGTGGTGGCTAGTCCTATTTATAGAGGCCCTGGTCCTCTCCCCAAATATTGAGCGGGAAGGGAGCCAACAAAGGCCAATTTGAAAGGCGACACCTAGTACAAGCTATCCTGAAAAAAGGTGGTCTGCGCTTGCCAAAGGTTCTGGTGGTGACACCGTCCTGGGCTCCATGGCGACCTCCGTCTTACCGTCCTTCTGGTCTTGGTCTCGTTACACCAATATGGAAATCTTTGCTTGATGCCTCGGTACTCCGCGCCTACGCTTGCCTCCTTAGAACTATAGAGGAAACAAGGATGCTGCGCATGCTGGCGCCCGCCTGGTCTCGATCGTCATGGCTTACGTCACGAGAAACCTCGCAAGGTTTGTCCGACCATGAACTCTCTGCCCCTCATGAGCCAGCCTGGTGAGGCCACTCCCGAGGAGGTTTCGTGTCGTCCGCCTCGTGAGGCTTGGCCCCTCGCGAGGGTCTTGATTCCTTGTTGTTGAAGATGGGTTGTATAGGCCTGCCTGCAAAGCCACGCCGTGGGCCGCAGGCAGGCAAGTTTGGGGACCCCCGTTCCCAGAACATCGACACCAGAGGTAGAAGAAGGAGGTTGCCAGTGGGTCCTGGACCCACGTGTCAGCAGGTGAAACCACTGTTCATTGGGTGCATCCAGCATTTTTCGGGAGTTTGATCTCGAGTCCCCCTAGCGGTGGATATATCCAGGTTTGCCATATCCCTCCTCGGGTGTACCAATTATCGGTGCCGCCATCTCATTTGAATTTAACCAAAGGGTTAAAAATTAACCCCACGGTTTTCCCTGGAGTGGTTATCGTTTCAGTTGTGTTGTAACCCTAGGAATCTCGAGGACGAGATTCTTTTTACGGGGGAAGGTTTGTAAGAGCAACTCTAGCAGACCCCGCATCCCGCCCCGACCCGCAAAATAACAGCCAAAATGCAGGTCGGGGCGGGAAAACCAGCCCGATCAGACCCTGCATTCCGCCCCGGCCCGCAAAAAAGTTTAGAGGGCGCGGCAAAATCCCGACCCCAACCTGGGAAAATGCAGGTTTCCCCCTCGCGGATGCGGTGCCCTGCATATAAGCAGAAGCGGTTGGTGGGGGGGACATTTCATCCCGCACTTTCTCCCACCAACCACCTCTCCTCTCCCCCCGCGCGCCGCCGCTTGCTGCCGCCCAAGATTCCGGCGACAGCAGCCGGCAGGAGCACGCCGAAGCACCGCCACGCGCACAACGCCTCCCCTCCCTTCCTCCCCTGCATCGGCGGGCCGCCGGATTTGCAGATCTGCGGCACTTCATCGCGGGCCGCCGAATTTGCCTTTTCCGGCCACCGGTTGCTTCCCCAGGCGATGGAGTGGTCGGGAGCCTCTCTCGCAACCCAGGCAAGGGCGCATCGCCGCATGAAGGCACGGGTTCGTCCGCCCGCCACCGCCGAAGGTTTGCGGGCATGGACTTGTCTGGCCGTCCACCGGGCTCAGCGCTCGCGTAGCGTCTTTGTGGCCTACCGATGCCGCTCATAGAGTGCGACGACTGCCCGCGCCAAGTGCTGCGGCTCACTTCGGGCACGCCGAAGCACCCCAGATGGGTGCTCTACAAATGTGAAAACGATGGGGTACGTGCACTTGCGGTACCTCGCTCCATAGCTCATTCTTTAGTTCAATTGCGGTAGCTCACTTCGAGCTTGCTCAATGTTTTGTGTAGGACGATGGATGCTCATTTTTGTTTTGGGAAGGCCAATACATTGATTTGTTGATAGAAAGAAACTTAATAGATGTTAGTGCACTCCTTAGTACAATCGAAGGCAATGATGCGGCGGCATGTGCAACTAGAGGGGAAGCAACATCAACTTCTTTGAATACAAAGATGAAGAATGAAGAAAGCAAGATCAAGAATCCACAGATCAACAATGAGTGCATGGAGAAGATATTGCTTCAACTAGTGGGAGCAGTTATGGAAGTTGGAAATATTCCGAAATGCATACTTGTGGTTCTTGTTTTCTTTGGTTTTGCTATTCTAGCCAAGATTTGGTGATATCTTTTGTATCTAATGTTGTTGCAAAAGCAAAGAAAAGCATTATGCTAGATCAATTTAGTTGCAAATCTAAGTTTTGCGGGCCGGGAGGAGCTGCGCCAGATCAGAACCTGCAGAAGCCGACCTGTAAAAAGCATATTCCATGAATATGCTTTTTACGGGTCCATTATATGAGGTCTGCATCTGTGCGAGCCCGCGCCGGCCCGCAAAAGCGGTTTTGCACGAACTGCAAATGCATTTTGCGGGCCGGCGGGATGCGGGGTCTGCTAGAGTTGCTCTAACAGCCCCAAAATTGGGCTATCAATTTTTGTGCAGTTATTCCTTCCTGGCACTCATTTTCAGAAAAAAAAATCTCCTGAGTTTGCTGGATGACTCTGATGATTCTTGTCATTTTCATCCTTTCAAAACCTTGCTCATGTCTTTGTCAATGGGCAAGACCTCATTTGCATCACCTCAAATCCTCTCAAACCCTAAATTCCAAATTTTTGGAATTGGATATGTCCGTTCTGCTTACAAAGGAGCCATCATTTTCTTTGATCTGTTGATCCTCCCTATTGTTCCGAGAGATCCTCCTATCTTTCTAAACCTTGGATGTGCAAAAATATTGTTAAGTCCCATGCAATATTTTTGAATTGTGATTTATTCCTTTTGTTGCCTTTCTGAGGAATAAAATTGAAAGGCATAGCTAACCATCTCCTAAATTCATGAGAATTGGTGGAGTTGATACTTATGCCTAATCCAAGCTCTGGCAAATATATTGGCCATGATTAAATAAGGAAAATTGCCCTTTCCTATTTAATGCCAATATTGCATTTCTACCATTTTCCAAAGGAACTACTATTTTTATAGCAGACAAAATTCCCACATAAATTGTGGAGCTTTTCCTTGCTATATATTTACTAGTTCCATCCTAATCTTATGATTCTATAGTTCAAAATTGGGCACATGATCCAATGCAAGTTTCTGCCTTCTCTGAAATTTTGCAAAGGAAGTGCTTTATTCCTAAAGCCAATGGAGCTGAAATTTGGCAGGGTGATTAACATTGTTAAATCACCCATGGATGCCAAATATGAGTTCGATCCATTCATCCTAGGTCACTCTGCATTTTTTCAAAGTTTCTGACTAGAACGCGACTTTGTGAAGGAAGTACCTTCATAGAGTTTCCGAATGGGATGAAACTTTTCCATCCTCTCAAGTATCTCATATCATTAGCCTCCACCTAAATTAAGTTCATTTCAATTAACTATGTGAGCACAGGAGCTATTCTTGATTTATGTCCAATTTTTTAGTTTGTGAAGCAAATGCATCTAATCTTGCTCCATTATGGCTGAAACTTTTCCCAGGTCCTCTTATATCTATATAACATGTCTCCACAAAATTTTGGCTCATTTCATCTAGCCATTTGCCCTGAGGACTTTTCTCCAGTTTCTTGGCAGAAATAATAACTGTGAAGGAAGTACCATTTTGGCAAGCCCATTTGGTATGAACTTTTTACAGCATCATTGTATGTCCAAATCATCAACCTTTGCCAATTTTTAGCCCAATCCAACACTCCTAGTGAGTGCTCCTTCATCATTTGATTTCTGGGTCAGATTTAGCAGTTGTACTGCAACTATGCTAAATCATTGTCCTAATGACTTCATAATTCCTAGGACCGTAGTCCTTGCTACCCTAAGCCTCCCAGACATCAATTTTACCTTTTTCACCTCTCTGGTTTAATCTCTAGAATGTGGCAAAGTTTGCAACAGCAAACTTGTGGAGCATAGTTTACTCAGCTCCATTTGTCTTTGCTTGTTTCCTTACCATAGTAACACTCTATCTTCGACGGACTACCCGGTAGACATGAGCTGGCATCAGTAAAAATCCAGGGCGCGCCTTGTCCGTGGTGACCATGAGTGTAACTAGGCCAAAACGGTGGTCTAGCCACTGTTCTCGTCGGCAGCCCTACTCCGACCAGCTCTGGCCTCGCCACTAGTGTCCTACAGTTCCCCCTCGACGTCTTCTTCCTCCTGGACCTCTGGCCCCCATTGTTTTCTTCTCCGGCGAGCCGTGCCAACGACCGAACAGTGCGCTCATGTGGCCATCATCTTCTTCCTTGCTTCTGTCCTCTTCCTCCTCTCGTCCGTGAGCCTCTGCGCCGCGTCCGCTTCCTCCTCGTCGGCTTCCCGTGCCCCCCGTGACTGCTGCAGCCGGCAGAGCCTCGGACGGACGCGCTCGGCGGTGCCCAGCTCAGGTGCTCCTCGTCCGGCTATAAATAGCCCGTCCGCGACCCTCCCCGAGCAAGCCAGCACTCCCAACCTCCTGCCCACTCCCTCTGGTCCACCCCAGTGCCCGTGCCCGGCTAAATCCCTTGCCGGAGTTCGCCCATGGCCTCCGCGCCCAACCCCTCTCTCCAGCTGTCCCATGCCCCGTCCGAGCCCATGGATGGACGCGCCACTCTCTGGCGACCGTCCCTAGACTGTCGCCCGCCTCTTCCTCTCACCGGAGCCCTCCAACCACCCGACCCCGCCGCCCTTTGCTTCCACCCATTGCCGCACCTTCCAGCCAACCCCGCTGTCCTGACCATCGTAGTTGGAGGCGATGCTCGCCGGTGACCTAGCAGGCGCCATTCCCTGGCCAGCTAGCTTGTCAGAGCAACGAGGCCATGCCGGAGCCGTCGCCCTCGTCTCTGCGTCGGGGGCAGAGGAGAAGGAAGGAGGAGGAGAGGAGGAGAGAGAAGGAGAGGTGGGACCTACTCGTCAGCAAGAGAAGGGCGTGGCCCCGCTACCCACGTCGGATAAGTGGACGCGCCCGAACCCGAAGCCGTTTCCTTGCGATGAAAACGTAATCTTCCGTGAGTATGTTTCCCAGGTTAGAAAGCGTATTCTTTTGTTCTTTTAGAGGAAAATATGTTTTCACTTCTCTGAAGGCCTATTCTCGGAATGGCGCTTTCTCTTTTTCAGCTCAGCCGGCCGAAGTGCTTATTTTGTGAACGTTCACTGCTTTAGTTGCTTTTCTGCCTCAAAAGTGAATGGCCACAACTTTGCGCTCGTAACTCCGATTGAGGTGATTCCAACGCTCACGTTCTCTGTTCGTCGAGATCTTTTCATTGGTATCATTTTCAAAATGTCTTCACATAGTGAAAATGACCATTTTGCCCTTGCCTGTAAACAGCCCCCTCCAAGAGAGAACTGTTTCCGGCAACTCTTTCCGCGGTCGTTTCACACTTTTTTCGGGAGTATTTATCAACCCCAGGAAAGCCAACCTCTTATCATGAGCTCTGAACTTGCATGTTGACTTTGCTTGCACCTTGTGTGTGTGTAGTTGCAGCTGTTTCCTATCGTTTTCATTTGTAGTCATTCCGTTATACTTATCCTGCATGCTTGTGTATTTATGATATCTTTTGCCATGCTAATTAGAAGATTATTATTGATAATACCATGTCACTACTCTACTTTATTTTCATGACATCTTTATAAAATGCTATGATCATTGTAATGCACCGTTGATATGCTAGTACTTGGTATTGTCATGTTCTTTATGATATAGTTGTTCACTTGAGAAGTTCGGTATTTTATTAAAGCATTTGTATGATGCATGTTCATTGTTGCATCCATGTTCATGATGGTGGAGAAGGTAATAAAATGACTTAATAATAACAAACCTCCTCCATCATCGATGGCATCGAGTCATAGTGCCACCAAATCGAACTTTTTCAATGCAGCCACATTTGCCTATATGGGAAGGCCTTAATGCTATCTATTGTCATGCCTCTCGCTGGTGCCTCCAACGAGGGAAGGTTATGGGCGCTCTCTACCCTAATCAGGTAGGCGGACATAAGCCTTGTGTGCCCATGTTTGGTTTTGAGCTCATGTCCCTGTTTGGGACCGTTTGTTTTGCCACGACGGTGGCCGTTGGTGTCTTTGGTAGACACGGGGCCACCCAGGACTAGCCCAGTGGGGAGTGAGTCGGAGTGGCCGGGAGAGTGTCATGGCAGTAGTTCGGTTTCATCGGAATGTCGTTAGTCCACCCGAATGGGATGAAGACGCCATGGGTTCCGTAGTGTGGGTACAGTGCGCTACCTCTGCAGAGTGTTTATAAATTCTATCGATAGCAGCACCGGTCATAGTAGCTCACACTATCGGGTCTTGGTCGAAATGGAGGATAAACCTGAAATAATTAATTTAATTAATGTGATATAAAGAATGTGGTGACTTGGACTATGAGGTAGTCGTGAGAAGTCACGGTGATGTTTTGATATGATCACGAGATGAGGTCTCGGTGAGTGTTGAACCCAGTGTGGTTCCGTTTGTGATCCATGAGTGATCACCGTTTGGTTACAAGTTAACCTGTTGAACTGAATATGGTTCCGTTTGTGATCCGTGAGTGATCACCGTTTGGTTACAAGGTAACCCGTTGAACCGAGTATGGTTCCATTTGTGATCCGCGCATGATCACGGTTTGGTTGCGAGGCAACCCATTGGGAAGAGAGTCCGAGGGACTCGGTGCACCAGTTGGTTTGCATTGCTTGAGTAATGTGTTGCATTTGAAGAACCATGGCATAACAAGAGATGGTTGCATAAATTTAACATGTTATGTCTGCTGTGTATATGACCAGTCGTTTGTATGCAGCATAGTTTCATGATGCCCTGCCATGTTTTGATTGATATGTTAAATTATTCCATGATTGAGATGATATGATATGTTTTGCTATTGCCATGTTAGAAGCATGTTTTGATATGCCATGTCATTGCCATGTTAGTAGATGCTATGATACTGTTCATGCTTAGTTGATATATATCATGCCATGTTTAGTAATTGTTGTGAGAAAGGTTGTTGCATGCGCTTGGTTCCTGCTTTGTCTTCTGCTGGTTTGGATGCTATGTATTTGGTTGTCTTGCAAGTACATTCAATGTACTAACCTCGCGTATCATACCATTTTTGTAGGTCATACCCGAAGTGTTCGCTTGACCCGTCGTGCTAGGCCATAACCTTGCCAGTCATGTGAGTTGTGGAGCCCAGCCAGAGTTGATGAGCCGCCAAACCAAGACTTCCGCCGCCATTTAAATAGCCTTATGGCTATGTCAGATAATTGTATTCATCAATGATGTAATCTTTTATACATGTATTTGATGAATATTCTTGTACCTGGAATGCCGTATTATGGACCTATCGTGCGTCAGGTGTTATCTTGGGCTGACGTGCGAAGGCCCCCTGCTCCATGCGGATCATGGTGCCACAGGACATGGTATCAGAGCAGCCAGGCTGGCATAGGTTATCCTAGTATTAGATCACCACTACCATTCAATCGTAATGACCCTAAGGGATTTGACTCATCCCTGGCATCTGGCATGGCCATAGTTAATCCACAGGTGGCGCGGTCAGGACCAACATGTCCTCACCCCACTATCCCCGCCTAGTTATCCGTGGAACATATAGCAACCATATCCTTTCTGGTAGGCCACACCGCTTGCCCTTTGCCATTAAGGGAAAGGGGCCACAGCATGCGTGCATGTCCCGCATAGCTGCCTATAAAAAACCCCTTTTCCACTAGTCGTATCGCGCTCTCCTCATTTAGCCATGTCCCTGCAAAGAAGCCTAGCTAGTAACACTCCATCCATGGCTAGCACCTTCAAAGCTCCCAAGTTTCATACCCGCACATGTGCCGTCAACCATACTGGCTTTCCATCCCTTCTTGCTGAGATGCTCACCAAAGCCTTTGGTTGTAATGCTAGCCCCGATTACCTGGTGTTCCAGTCGACATTCGTTCCTCACCTTCATCGCTACGATGCAAGAGTGCACATCGGCCCAGGTCCCACAGTAGATGGTCAGTCGTTGGTTTTTCAGGGTAGAGCCATGCCTAACACTGATTTGGCCATTCTGGCCGCTGCTGTGGAGGCTATCTTATACATCCGAACCAAGTTCCCGCAAGTGGTAGAGAGGAGGGACTTCTGCTTTTTTCCCCATGGTGACAAAAGTAGGAATTCAGCTTTGTCCCACTATCCAAGGTGATGACCCGCAATTGCTCGCCTGGTGCAATACATCACTGCCCAGGGGATGATGATTTCAAAGATGCTTGCCGAATTTAGAACCTTGGACAATGATGTGGTACGAGTTATCAAGGAAGCTTATAGTGAGGCTCGTAAATTCACATCTCAAGCTGTTCACCCAATGCCATCCGAGCCAGTGCTACCCTCTCAGCCTATGTTGTGGCCTCGGCCAAACATCATCACCCTTGACAAGGCTCTCTACCGAATCCACCAGCAACATATGCTTGGATCAATTTCAGCCACAACCCCAGTAGTAGAACCCCAACTCATAGTGCTGTCAAACGATGAAGATGGAGATTGGCTCAGTCTTTGTCCTCCCGGAGAGCCCCAGCAAGGCCAGTCCTCTGCATGACCTCTGTCACGTAGTAAGGTGATTCTGCGAGTAGGTCAGTCAGTCTGTTCATCCCTAACATGAGGATAGAACCATATATCCCAGAGTGAGTAGTTTCGTTTAGCACGTAGAGCATTCGTGCTTTGTTGTATGCTGGTACTGTTGTAATCCGTATGCTGTGTTCTAGGTATGTTTTCGTGGTTTTGTTTTCGTGCTTGTTTTTGTTTGTCTCTCTGTCAAGCAGAGATGTTTGACAGGGTTGGCAATGTGTTGCTAACAAGATTTTAATCAGTATAGCACATACATTAAAAACAACCTTGACTCGTCTTGAGTCTATAATAAAATGTGCACCGGTGCAGGTATATGTATGACAGGAGTACATATACCCACTAGCATTAAAACACTTTAGTATGATTTGTCCGGTGTGTTTTTCCTTTTTGCTTGTTTATTGCCTCTGTCTGTTTGCTAGTTTAGATTATACTACATACTGCATGCATACTCGGTTCACCCACGAGTACCTTAGGGCAGTACTCGGGGGAATGCAAAGTCACATGTCCCTATCTATCTGTGCATACCCCGTGTGCCGGATTTTCAAATCCAGAGCCTCGTAAAGGCATTTCCGTCTGGCAATTCCTCGTCTCTAATTCTTTTTCCCGATTTCATTTCCGGAGGAACACTGTCAACTTTATTTCATTCCATCCAGTGCATCTACCCCAATACAGATTTCAAACCCTGATTCTACCTCGACACCTACTTCTTCGCGGAGCAATCCATGAAATTTTCCCTCGTACCCCAGTGTGGTGTTGAGCTGGCACAGCCACCTCACCTGCATCTGGACCCCATCCCTACCATCGTCTTTGCCCATGGATGGACGCGCCACTCTCCAGCGATGGATGGCCGCGCCACTCTCCAGGGACCGTCCCTATCCTGTCGCCCGCTTCTTTCCCTCATCAGAGCCCTCCAACCACCCGACCCGCCGCCCTATGCTTCCATCCATCGCCGCACCTTCCAGCCTACCCCGCCGTCCTGACCACCGTAGTTGGAGGCAGTGCTCGTCGATGACCTGGCCTGCGCCATTCCCTGGCCAACTAGCTCGTCGGAGCGACGAGGCCACGTCGGAGCCGTCGTCCTTGTCTCTATGTCGGGGGCAGAGGAGAAGAAGGAAGGAGGAGGAGAGAGAAGGAGAGGTGGGACCCGCTCGTCAGCAAGAGAAGGGTGTGGCCCCAGTGGCCACGTCAGATAAGTGGACGCGCCCGAACCCGAAGCCATTTCCCCGTGATGAAAACGTATTCTTCCCTGAGTATGTTTCCCAGGTTAGAAAGCGTATTCTTTTGTTCTTTTAGAGGAAAATACGTTTTCACTTCTCTGAAGGCCTATTCTCGAAAAGTCGCTTTCTCTTTTTCAGCTCAGCCAGCCGAAGTGCTTATTTTGTGAACGTTCACTGCTTTAGTTTCTTTTCTTCCTAAAAAGTGAACGGCCACAACTTTGCGCTCATAACTCCGATTGAGGCGATTACAACGCTCACGTTCTCTGTTCATCGAGCTCTTTTCGTTGGTATCATTTTCAAAATGTTTTCACACAGTGAAAATGACCATTTTTCCCTTGCCCGTAAACAGCCCCCTCCGAGAGAGAACTATTTCCGGTAACTCTTTCCGCGGTCGTTTCACACTTTTTGCCGGAGTATTTATCAACCTTTGGCAAGCCAACCTCTTATCATGAGCCCCGAACTTGCATGTTGACTTTGCTTGCACCTTGTGTGTGTAGTTGCAGTTGTTTCTTATTGTTTTCATTTGCAGTCTTGCTTGCACCTTGTGTGTGTGTAGTTGCAATTGTTTCCTATCATTTTCATTTGCAGTCATTCTGTTATACTTATCCTGCATGCTTGTGTGTTTATGATATCTTTTGCCATGATAATTATAATATTATTATTGATAACACCATGTCACTACTCTACTTTATTTCCATGTCATCTTTATAAAATGCTATCATGATTATAATGCACCGTTGATACGCTAGTACTTGGTATTGACATGTTCATTATGCTATAGTTGTTCACTTGAGAAGTTCGATATTTTATTAGAGCATTTGTATGATGCATGTTAATTGTTGCATCCATGTTCATGATGGTGGAGAAGGTAATAAAATGACTTAATAATAACGAACCTCCTCCGTCATCGATGGGATCGAGTCATAGTGCCACCAAATCGAACTTTTTCTGTGCAACCACATTTGCCTTTATGGGAAGGCCTTAATGCGATCTATTGTCGTGCCTTTCGCCGGTGCCTCCAACGAGGGAAGGTTATGGGCGCGCGCTACCCTGATCAGGTAGGCGGACAGAAGCCTTGTGTGCCCGGGTTTGGTTTTGAGCTCATGTCCCCGTTTGGGACCGTTTGTTTTGCCACGACGGTGGCCTTTGATGTCTTTGGTAGACACAGGGCCACCCAGGACTAGCCCAGTGGGGAGTGAGTCGTAGTTGCCGGGAGAGTGTCATGGCAGTAGTTCGGTTTCGTCGGAATGCCATTGGTCCACCCGAATGGGATGACGAGGCCATGGGGTTCCGTGGTGTGGGTACAGTGCGCTACCTCTGCAGAGTGTTTATAAAGTCTATCGATAGCAGCACCGTTCGTAGTAGGTCAGACTATCGGGTCTTGGTCCAAATGGAGGATAAACGTGAAATAATTAAGTTAATTAATGTGATATAAAGAATGTGGTGACTTGGACTATGAGATAGTCGTGAGAAGTCACGGCGATGTTTTGATATGATCACGAGACGAGCTCTCGGTAAGTGTTGAACCCAATGTTGTTCCGTTTGTGATCTGTGAGTGATCACCATTTGGTTACAAGGTAACCCGTTGAACCGAGTATGGTTCCGTTTGTGCTCCATGAGTGATCACCGTTTGGTTACAAGGTAACCCGTTGATCCAAGTATGGTTCCGTTTGTGATCCGTGCATGATCACCGTTTGGTTGGAAGGCAACCCGTTGGGAAGAGAGTCTGAGGGACTCCGTGCACCAGTTTGGTTGCATTGCTTGAGTAATTTGTTGCATTTAAAGAACCATGGCATAACAAGAGATGTTTGCATAAAGTTAACATGTTATGTCTGTTGTGTATATGACCGGTAGTTTGTATGCAGCATAGTTTCATGATGCCATGCCATGTTTTGATTGATATGTTAAATTATGCCATGATTGAGATGATATGCTATGTTTTGCTATTGCCATGTTAGAAGCATGTTTTGATATGCCATGTCATTGCCATGTTAGTAGATGCTATGATACTATTCATGCTTAGTTGATCTATATCATGCCATGTTTAGTAATTGTTGTGAGAAAGGTTGTTGCATGCGCTTGGTTCCTGCTTTGTCTTCTGCTGGTTTGGATGCTATGTATTTGGTTGTCTTGCAAGTACATTCTATGTACCGTCCTGGCGTGTCATGCCAGTTTTGTAGGTCATACCTGAAGTGTTCGCTTGACCCGTCGTGCTAGGCCGTAACCTTGCCAGTCCTGTGAGTTGTGGAGCCCAGCCAGAGTTGATGAGCCACCAAACCAAGACTTCTGCCTCCATTTAAATAGCCTTATGGCTATGCCAGATAATTGTATTAATCAACAATGATGTAATCTTTTATACATGTATTTGATGAATATTCTTGTACCTGGAATGCCGTATTATGGACTTGTCGTGCGTCATGTGTTATCCTAGGCTGACGTGTGAAGGCCGCTTGCTCCATGTGGACCGGGGTGCCACATGGCTTTTGTGCCAACCACGTAGCAACGTCATCGATGGATCCTTGTGCCAAACGATTCTTCAGCCATTCAGAGTAGTTCTTAGTGTGCTCCTTCATCTCCACATCTGATGAAGGCACCATTGGTAAGAAGCTTTGGCGTATCTCCGCCATGTGTTCTTCGGCATAAGCGATGAGAACTGGGCTGTTAAGTAGTACTGTCAAATGGGCTTTCTCTGCCAATTCTCCGGGTGCAGCCATTTGCGTGCCAGCAAGGACCGGCTTACCTTTCAGCCTTCCCTCATGGCGAGAGAGGGGCAAACCTATAAGTTTTTTTTTCATGTATTCGATGCAAAACTCAACCACCTCGTCCGTGGTATAACCTTGTAGGATGCTTGCCTCTGGATGGTTTCAGTTCCGACAAAAGCACTTCAGTATTCCCATGAACTAATCGAAGGGATACATGTTGCGAAGAAACACAGGACCACAATACTTTATCTCGTCGACAAGGTGCACAGTGAGATGGACCATGACATCTCTAGGTTGGACACTATTCTTGCAATATCATCTTGCATATGATCCAACTCTTCAGGATTTACAACTTTCTTCCATAGTTGGTTGAAGAAATCACAGAGGTCAATGAGTGTGTTTCTTATATCTTTGTCCATCAGATTCCTGATGGCCACCAGGAGGATTTGTGTCAACATTACGTGGCAATCATGTGACTTCATGTGTCCCAACTTCATTTTACCTGAGCTCACATCCACGAGACTTCTGATGTTTGCGCAGTAGGAAGAGGGTGTCTTAACTGACAACAAATAGGTGAAGAACTGTGTTGCTTCTTTTGTACTAAAATTGTAACTCTGGCGAGCTTTGATGAATTTGTCATCATCTTCTGCTTCACTCTTGCGTTTTGATTGATCAGCAAGCATATCGAGCCATGAACCGTCACCATCCTTTCTTTTACCTTTAATCTTGAGCAGAGTACCAAGCAAGCTTTCACATATGTTCTTCTCTATGTGCATGACATAGATGCAGTGACGTACACGCAGAATCTCCCAGTAAGGTAATTTCCAGAACACCGATTTGTTCTTAAACACTTGACCCTTGAGTGTTTGTTTCAACGTCAAAGGGTGGTTCTTGCCAAGCACAACGTTAATTTTTTAGCCATGTTGTGGACCACCTCCCTGTCATAGGGTCTTGGGCCCACACCTGCCTCTACCGTACCATCAAATTCAGAGTTCATCTTTCGGTATGGGTGATTTTTCCGCAAGAACCAACGATGACGCAAATACACTGTTTTGCGCGAGTTGGGAAGTATTCTGCTTGCTGTCCTATCCATGCATGTGACACACCCTACATCTCCCTTTGTTTTCTGCCCCGATGTGTTGCCTAATGCCGGCATATCTTGAATGGTATGCACCAGCATCGCATGTAGATCGAAAATCACCTTTCTGTAAGCATCATAACATTTACAGCAGGCGCATCTGTCCACACTGTCAGCAGTTCTTCTACCAGTAGCTGAAAGTAAATGTCGATGTCATTTCCAGGTTGCTTCGGGCCTTGGATAATCATTGACATCATAATGTATTTTTTTCTTCATACACAACCAAGGAGCTAGGTTATATATGCACAGAAGCACCGGCCATGTGTTGTGATTGGTGCTCATATCGCCAAAAGGAATCATCCCATCGGTACACTCCCCGAGCCTTATACTTCTAGGATCCTTGGCAAAATTTTCAAACTTTTTGTCGATTAATTCCCACTGAGCCCCATCTTTCGGGTGCCTCATAAACCTATCCGTGATTCGCTCATCATGATGCCACCACAACCTCTTTGCCTCTCTAGGGTTTGCAAACAAATGCCTCAACCTTGGAATTAAAGGCAAGTACCAAACAACCTTGAACGGGATTCCTGTCTTGATCTCGTCATCCAATTTGTACTTGTCCTTTGCTCTCCTGCGCTTGTATCGTGGATGCTTGCATGTGGGGCATGCACGCGAATCTTTGTACTTACGATGGTACAATATACAATCATTCACACAAACATGTATCTTCTGTACTTAAAGTTCCAATGGGCAAACAATTTTCTTTGCTTCATTCGTGCTTCTGGGGAGCACATTATCTTCCGAAAAAATTTCTTTGAAAATACCTAACATCTTTGTGAAGCCCTTGTTTGATAGACCATTTTTTGCTTTAAATCTGAGAAGCGCCAGGGTGGCACTCAACCTAGAATATTTCTTTTTGCAACCTGGATACAATTCTTTCTTGGAGTCTGCATCAATGGTTGGTAGATCATTGTACCCAATCATATCCTTTTTGGGCCCTCGAAATATGCAATCATAGCAACAAAAATTGGCATATCAAGATCGTCGTCATCTGCGTCGACGTCTTGGTTTTCCAGTGGGCATTTCAGCTTTCTGGTGTTCCATTGGTAGCTTGATGCCTCTGCCCCGATGTTAGATTCAACATCCATGTGACACTGATCGGGGTTTGGCATCTCGCTGCCCTGGGTATCTTCATCCATGACCTCAACTTCACCGTGTTTGGTCCAACGTGTATATCCGTCCATGAATCCCCTAGAGACTAAGTGCATCTGGACATCTACAACTTCATGTGACTCTGTATTGGCACAATCAGTACATGGACACATGATGTAATCCGCATCACCAATTCTCCTCTTTGTACTTTCAGCGAAATTCATGAACTCTGTCACGCCACTAATAAAATCTATGGTTTTCCGATTCTTCATCCATCGAGATCGTCCCATCTGCAGCACACGAATGGTAATTAAAAACAAAACAACAACATTAATACACAGAATAACTGTTGCCCAAAGATGCGTGCATAAATCACAAGGTTTTATTTCAATAATTACTGAGTGCGCTCCATGTTGTTATGCAGACGTGCAATGACAAAAATTAATGGCCAGTCAATTTACACGCAGAGTACTAGTACAACACTACCCTTAGGAATTGAATACCTTAATTAAGCCACTCACGAAAAGAATACCTTAATTAATTAGCCGCGCGGCGACCTCCACCCAGCAGACAAACAAGCACGATGCAGCGGCACGCCGAGATAGTAGGGTCGAGAAGCAAAACATGGTGCAGCTGCCACCTCAAGTTCGACCTCCACTATCCGTCCATCGACCGCGATGGATGTGCTCGAATCACGCCGCCGCCGACCTCGATGGTTGAGCTCCTCCTATCTCCCGCCGCAGACCGAGGATTGACCTCCTATAACGCCGCCACCGCCCACCGACCGAGGATTGACCTCTCCTCTGGTAGCCGCTACCTAGGCCGCCGCCACCATCTCTATACGCAAAGCGGCTGTTTTTTTGCGGATATATCCATAGAGCCGCTGTTTGCACGGTATCTCACCGTAACTCAATTATATGGACAGGGTAGTACATCACATACGGTTATGTAACGGCAACCGTGTCTAACCTATGTTGTCTTCTCACACGATTTGGTGCGGAAATCGTGTGTGATGTTGTAATACCTAACACACAAACGACATGTATAAGCAGTGTGCCGTATATAACATATAGTGCCATAAGTAGTTCCCGACCGTTAGCTTATCTCCGCAGTTTCCTCATTTCCCCCAAATCCCTACATAGCCTCCAAATTCCCTCGTGTGGCACTAACATTGGGGAAATGCAGACGAGTGGTGTTGATGGTTTCGGTGCGGCTACTCCTGCTCGTATCGCCGCCACGACGGCGGTCGCCGCCGAGCACTTGCCTAAGGTCATTAGAAGGCAGGTGTACTACGGATTTGAATCGTCCTATCAGGTTCCAATCTGTCCCGATCTATTTTAGCATGTCCAAAGTATATCTCCTTGCTGAATCCATCCTGAATGACCCCTCCCCCCCAGGAGAGCGATCTGCCGTCGGATCCGGAGCATGACTCCAGACTCCCGCAACACGAGTTCGACTCTGAGTTTTGCGCCACTGAGAAGTACCAAAAGCTGAGTTGTGTGCATGGTCACACTCCCGCTCGACGTGTATGCATGGAGGGATTTGACATTGGCAGGCGGTTTCTCAGTTGCCCCTTAGAGGTTAGTGCTAATTAAGTTCATAATTTTACTTCAGTTAATACCACCGCTCATCCAGAATACTATTTAACATTGGCAGGGATATGAGGCTTGTGCCTTTGTTAACTGGCTGGATGAAGAATGGCATGGCAGGGCTCGGAGTGTTATTACCAAGATCGCAGAAGATAACGTAAAGCTGAAGAAGAAACTGGTTGATCTGGAATGTACAATCAGTACGATGAAGCAAGAAAGAATCAATCACAGGCAACAGATGAAAGAAAGAGACAAGAAGGAACTAGCATGTGTAGTTGTGTTTGTCGCATTAGCCATGTTCTATGCGTTGTTTGCAATGATGATTATGGGTTTTGTTTAACAGTATTGCTAAAGCACATCTAGATCTGCTCTAAGTAATGCACATCTAGGTCCTATGCCATTGATGTTATGCGAAGATTCGTGCAAATATTTTTCTTTGTATTTTTTCTTTTCCTTTCTAGTTTGATTATTACTGGCTTTATCAATAAGAAGACATTAATGTATTGCTTGCCGACTGTCGTACTCCGTTCGTACCGGTATCGATGCATAATCCCAAAACTCATTTCTTGTTTTTGTCCTGAAAAGGGAAACCAGCCAAATAGCCAATAGGAGTCCTGCGCAAACCCGAGAATTTGGAGTGACTCAGTACAAATAATTGCGGTTGATTATATCAGCGGTTAGATAATACGTCAACCCCTGCTTAAATCCCCCCCCCCCGCTTCAATTGGCAGTTCCTCCTCTCTGCATACCCCGCGCGCTTAAGTGTCCACCATCTTCATCGTCCCCGGCAGGCCATGCTACACACTGGCACACACTCTGCAGCCATGTCGAGCGACAGCGAGGACGACAGTTCGGCCAGCAGTCTGGCGCCCGATGATAGGTCAACATCAAAATCATCACGCTCGTCTTCCATGAGTCTGGCGTTGATGACCCACAAGTATAGGGGATCTATCGTAGTCCTTTCGATAAGTAAGAGTGTCGAACCCAACTAGGAGCAGAAGGAAATGATAAGCGGTTTCCAGCAAGGTATTCTCTGCAAGTACTGAAACAAGTGGTAACAGATAGTTTTGTGATAGGATAATTTGTAATGAGCAACAAGTAACAAAATTAAATAAAGTGCAGCAAGGTGGCCCAATCCTTTTTGTAGCAAAGGACAAGCCTGGACAAACTCTTATATAGAGAAAAGCGCTCCCGAGGACACATGGGAATATCGTCAAGCTAGTTTTCATCACGCTGATATGATTCGCGTTCGGTACTTTGATAATTTGGTATGTGGGTGGACCGGTGCTTGGGTACTCTCCTTACTTGGACAAGCATCCCACTTATGATTAACCTCTATTGCAAGCAACCGCAACTACAACAAAAGTATTAAGGTAAACCTAACCATAGCATGAGACATATGGATCCAAATCAGCCCCTTACGAAGCAACGCATAAACTAGGGTTTAAGCTTCTGTCACTCTAGCAAACCATCATCTACTTATTACTTCCCAATGCACTACAAAAAATACACTTCCGTGATGATACGTGTTTTTCACAGTAGGTCACGTTTTTTGTCATGCATGTACATCCATGACAAATTTATGACAGAATCAAGATAGTCATACCTGTGCTATTGTAGAAGTGTTCCATGACATTACCAAAATTATCATCACGGAAGTGTCCACTTCCATGACGATAAATCGCGCGTCACAGAAGTGCTTTCGTCAAGGGTGGCCGACATGTGGCATCCACCGTAATGGAACACCGTTAAGCTATCCGGTCGGGTTTTGGATCCGATAACCCGTTAACAGCCCCGACCAATGGGGATTTTCCACGTGTAAATCATCATTGGCTGGAGGAGACACGTGTCAGGTCCGCGTTGGCATAGGTGTCACTCATCCAATGGGCGAGACGCGCCTATGATATGTTGACACGTGGACCGGCCCATCAATTTAAAATGATCCGGCCCAACTAAAGGCCCACAAGATTTTGCGGACCATAATGGGCCGGCCCAGCTAAAGGCCCACCAGATTTTGCAGACCATAATGGGCTGGCCCAGCTAAAGGCCCACAAGATTTTGCGGGCCATAATGGGCCGGCCCAGGTAAAGGCCCACAAGATTTTTGTGTGCCATAATGGGCTGGCCCAGGTAAAGGCCCACAAGATTCTTGCGGATCATAATGGGCCGTTCTAGCTAAAGGCCCACGAGATTTCGCCAACATTAATGGGTCGGCCCAGCTGTAGACCCACAAGATTTTGAGGACCCTAGTAGGCCGGTCCATTAACTGGCTGCCATGTTTTGGGCCAAATGCCGGCCCATATTTGATCCGGTCCATTAATGGCCTTCCACGCTCCGGGCCTAATAGTGGCCCATATGAGATCCGGCCCATGAAAAGCCTACCACGTTCTGGGCCAAATTACGGCCCAGATCAGGTCTGGCCCTTTAAGAGGCTTTGGGCTCAATTATGGCCCATACCAGATTCGGCCTGTCAACTGGACACTATGCTTTTGGGCCCACTTGCTAAAGGCCCACTTAGTAATTCGACCTGATATTAGTATTGGCCTGTTAAGGGCCCGTTTAACATTTCGGCCCTATATTAATTTCGGCCTGTTAAAAGCCCGTCATATAGTTGGGCCTAACTACGGCCCGGTTTGCATCCGGCCTGCTCGCAGCCGATATCTGATTGGGCCAAACAAGGACCGAGACAATTTTGGCATGTTAAAAGCCTGTGATTTGATTCGCACAATCATGGGTCAGGGTTCATTTCGGGCTGCTGCCGGCCCGTGAGCTGTTCGGCACGTTTCAGGCCCAACCTACATCATGATTGCATGACGGCCCGATTTTGTACCGTAATTTTACAGTTTGGCCGGTTTACTGCGAAGACAGGATATATATATATATATAGTAAAATAACTGCAACATCGTGAATAAGAAAAAACCTAGACTATACAATAAAGAAATTATGGCATATTACATCCACTAGGAATCAAAGTTTGCCACTATGATAAGAAAGCACAAGCAGACAGCAGATTACATACACTGGGCATCAAAGATCACCACCAGTGCAAATAAACATGCCGACAAAATAATATACAAAACCGACAGCACTTAAATAGAGTTCAAGAAAGGTTAGCCCTGCTGGGGAGCTGCAGCGCAAGCAGCTATGCAAGATGATGAGACTGCGCTTGTTCAACACTTATATCTTCCTCACTCTGAAAGATAAACAAGCAGACAGATGACAGGTTTTGCACATAAAAGTATCAGTGCTGACAATTCATCACATTTCTTACTAACGAATAAAGTGACATAGTTTAAAATTGCATTAACACAATATGGTATTGTTCAGGTCAAGACATGGCAGGAAATGACATTGTGAAGGAGTTGGCAGCTTCACGACACCACTGGATTACAGATCAAGAACTCATAAGTATCAATGGTTAGTGTGCTGTCAATTTATACCATTTCAGATTGGCAAATAAAGAGACGCTTTAAATAATAGTAGAATGATATGACATTGTTCATAGTTAAGACATTGCAGAATATGACATTGTGCTGTAGTGGGTAGGTTCACCACACCACTGGATTAAGGATGAAGAACAGAAGCATACATGCAGTGCAAAAGAAGATCACTTGCTCTGTATAGTTTAATTTACATGGTATGAAGAAGGAACTTGGTTGTACAACTGAAAACTTAAATTGAGATAGGACAAACTTTTGTTTATGAACTACATAATAAACTTTAAACAAGCAATTTGATGCAAACACCAAAAATAAACAGCTATTGAGTCATGCCTAACCAAATATATACAACAAATTTTGAAGGCTTGAGATGGACAAACTTACATTATTGGTGAAGACAGGATCTATAAAGGCCTTGTCCATGCTGATGGGGGGGGGGCAATTCAAGAAGTTTACCACAGAATCTTCTTCAAAAGCATTGCCTTTATTCTACATTTTGTTAAGAGTAAATATAGATGTGATAATATACAAAAAAATGGAGAATATTTAAGATAAGATGAAGAGTGATGCTACATAACCAAGTAGCTATAAATGTAAGTGCAGCGATACAGGAAAAAGGTACAGCCAAGAGCAATGCACAGCTAAACTTCTTCAGTACCAACCTTATGGTAAGAGTAAATATAGATCTGATGTGTAGAAAATGGAGGGCAAAGGAAAATAAGCTGCAGAGTGATGGTAAATGAACAACTACCTGTCATTATAAGTACACTGATAAAGGACAACATGTACTTACAAGAACAATGCAGAGCTAAAAAAACATTGGCATTGGATATATTCTACACTAATCTAACCGTTCATGCAGATCAGATAATTTGGAGCGAACAATTGGTAAGCAAGCTATCATGCATACTGCTGTCACATAATGAACCAGGTATGTATGCAAGTACAGTGATACAGGACAACAGGTACTAACAAGAGCAAAGCAGCGGGCAGCATATTTGCGATATCCTGTTGTTCTTGTCAAACCGGAATTCTTCTTTGAGCAGATTTCCTGCAAAAAAGATCCGTAAGGCACATGCGGAAAAGTAGAAGTTCAAATTGTCATGTGATTTCATAGGCAGTACCTCATCCTGGGAACGAGACTAGTGCATAACAAGGTTTTTCCATTCAATGTCTTCTAAATTTAGCACACGAGACTTCATCGGAAATTCGTTTATAGACTTGCCATCAAAGTGTGATTTCCTCAGGTAACACCGATACTGCTGCAATGCTTCCTTGAAAAGTACAAGCAAGCTTTGCTTGTCATGACTATCCAGATTGACCATCACCTAATTACAACAATGTAATGTAAATCATTGATGTGTTCAATCAGCAGAAAATAGGAAAATAATAACCATGAATAATAGCACTTACACGTAAGTTGGACAGGAAGATGTGAAAATGGTGTCTGTCTTCACAATAATCTTCCCATGATGGGAATATATGCACGTAGTCCCTAACAACATTGAAAGCATTGTATTTTAAACTGGGAATAAATGGAATGGGGTTCCAATCTGCAGGAATTGTCCATCTCTGCAGTTGGGATAGGTCTTTGGCCGGTGGACTTGCTGTACTTTTTGCTAGAGTGGGATTTTTCTATGGTACAGCTGGTGCTATGGCAAATGAAATCGGTATACCTTTTGCTGGAGTGCAGGTCCTGTGTGGTGGGGCTAGTGGTGTGGCTAGTGAAGTATGGGTACAGTCTGCTGGAGTCGGTCCTACGTTTTGTGTCATTGGTTGTACATCCAATATAAGTGGGGTGCTGTCTGATTTCTCCGGCACCACCACGTTTTTCAAGGACTTTGCTGGTGCTCCTTCAGGTTCGGCAATCACCCTCTTCCTTTTTGATGTTTGATGCACAAGGACAGCATTTGAGTGGAAAAACATGGTATGATGACAGATGGAATATGTATTGATAATGGATGGGCATGGCATCTCGACATATATGATGAGTAAACTAAGCAGATGGCGGTGCAACAAAGTAGAAGAAATGCAAGACAACATATGTAAGATACCCGCAATCAATAAAACATTGCCAAATTAGAACAGGCACCTTGATGGGTGAACAGGACAGGCCATCTGCCTTTGACTCCTCGAGGTTAGAATAGTCATTAGGATCATATTCTGAACAAGAATCAACAGGTGGGGAGCGTATGAGTTTCATTGCATCCAGAATGGCACTCAATGCCTTGGTGCCAATTTTGTAAGTCATTGCGGTGTTTAGCTTCAAGAGTGGATTGCTGCTAGTGCGACACAAAGCAGCTACACAGATCATAGTGTAGATATAACGGGAAAACCTTAAGCATCAGAGTAAAATCAGCAAAGTGGAACTTGCTGGAATATATGTGCTAGTATTGCCGGTACGGCTAGAAAGGCTTCGGATACCAGCTCTCTTCAAGTGAAGGTGCGGTACTATTAATATCAGTGTAACTCTCAAAGGCGACACAACTCCCCGCATTTCCTTGCTATTCTTATAGGATTCAAGTGGGCAGGCCACTACAAATCCTATTCCTATGTTTACAAGATCCTACGAATCAAAGAAGCTCAAAGTGTCCATCACAACCAACCGTATAGACCTCTACACTGCAAATGTCCCTGCTCATCCTCAGTACAAGGTACATACTGTACTACTATCATACTCCCTCCGTTCCAAAATATAAGTCTTGGTAGAGATTTCCACTATGGATCACATACAGATGTATCGAGATACATTTTAGAGTGTAGATTCACTCATTTTGCTCCATATGTAGTCCATGGTGGAATCTATACAAAGACTTGTATTTAGGAACGGAGAGAGTACATATTAAAGAAGAACGGAAGAGGAACATGGTAAAGAAGAGCAAGCAGATTTTGGATAATAAAATATTGGTTGCGCAGTGCCCACACATGATGAACCAGAGCGCATTAAGAATGCAACTCCCAGCCATCTCTCGGCCATTTCAGGTGGTTGGATGAAGATCCTACGTCCCCTAACCCTTCTTCTTCCTCGTCTCTGATTCTTCCCATACAGAACACCGCACGGGCCGCCGGCCGGACCACCGGCCCCCACCGCCTGTGTTCCTCCACCACCCCCCCCCCCCCCCCCACCCCCCCCCCCTGTCAAGTTTTCTTTGTTCGGCGAGGCCCCACAACCACCCGAGCCCCTTCGATCGCACCGGCGAACTCCAGCGAGCTCTGAAAAATCGACTGACCCAATTTTGAAATATAGTCTACTGTGATTTAACTAGTGTGGAATATAAAAGGGGAAAACCATAAGCATTGGGAGTATAGTGTTGAGCGTGCCATGGCGGATCTGAAGGTGCAAACAGGACAAAGGCAACTTCGCAACCAAGACAAGAAATTAGAGTAAAGCAGTGGTGATATACTTTCTTGTTGCGATAAATAAGTTGAGCAGATACGAAAGAGTACCGCCTCTGGTGAGGCACCGTGTATGCATCTGCTGAGAATTTGACGGTGCTGCGGTAGCGATGGCTGTCGGCGGCGTGGAAGCAGATCTAGGAGGGTAGACGGTGGCGGCGGGGCGCGGTGGACGAGACGGTCATAGGAGCGGCGCCGGCAAGGTGGACGATGGCGGGGATGAAGCGAGAGGACGGGATGCAAGGATCCCGGTCCGAAGCCGTGGATGAGAGAGGTCCATCTCTTGTAATGGACGGCGGCGTCGGGGTATCAGCTCCGACATCATGGAGGAGGACGGCGGTGGATGGGGTGGCGGACGGCGGCGGATGGAGGAGGGTGGGGTGGAGAGGGTGTTTTGGCGCCCACGGAGTACGAATGGGGAAAAGGGAGGTAGAGAGAAGGGGGGAACCATGTATTCAGGGCGCGCTTGTCTCAAATGCGAGGAAATTTACAAACTTAGCCCCCGTTTCAAATTTCTACTACATCACAACAACATTAGTCGGTTGGGGATAGAACGGTAATCTCGCATACATCGAATATTTGCCGACGAGAGTTTGTTTTTGGCGCCCACCGTGTATGAATATGAATCGGGGACGGAGTCGATTTTGGCCGAGGACACACTGTGTTTTGGCGCCCACCGTGTATGAATCCAGGTGAGAGGCGGTTACGTCACGTTTGGGTGAAATTACAAACCTACCCCTATCGAAACCTATAGAAATCCAGTAGATAGGCTTTGCGTGGCAGGGATAGGCAGTAGTGATTTCCATCTCGCAGATTTTGCTTTCGGGCGGTTACTGCGACTTTCCCTGCTTCGTTCAAATTTTGCAGAGTGCACATTTACCGTGCCAACTCAATTTGAATCCCGTTTGTATTCTATTTTTTCGGGCGGGATCCATTTTCAATTGGAATTACATTCTATATACATCATTTTTTATATATACTTTCAAAAGCACAACAAAGAATTCTGCCCCTTTATATGTATAATATGATTTACAAATACAATGATCTTGAAATCTTAAGGTTGAATTCAAAAAAATTTAACCAAATTATGTTCTACTAAAATGTATGGATCGGTAATATCTACATATTAAATAACATAGTTGTGCGTGAATTCATATGAGTATGCATGTTTGATAGATCAATTTTGGTTCGAGTATGTATTACATGTATCATCATCTCGAATTCAAATATTTGAATCCCTTTTTGGTTCACTCCTTTCATGCCCATCTCTCTCGCATGCATGCTCCCTCAGGTAGCTATCACTCTCTTTTCTCCAGCTCACCCGCACGCTCACTTCATGTTTCTCCTATCCTCGCAAACATGGTCTCTCGACGTCTCCCTTGAGAAGTGTCACACTCTCCCTATCATTATACATTACACGGTTTTCATTATCTCTCACGTCTCTACTGTTCTCTAGTATCACTCGGTACCTAAGCTTTCTTTTTCACCGCCACACACACAGTCTCCACTCGTCTTTCACTTTGTCTTTCTCTCTATGGGATTCTCTCACACACCCTATATGTCTCTACATATGACTCATACCACTAAAATTACTCTCTCTCTCTCTCTCTCCTGTAGACACAACATTTGTTGCGGTCTCCTTTTCGTCTCCATCCCAGACTGACATTATTCATTTGTTTACCGATCAGACAACCCCGACTACCATCTCCTCTCTCTCTCTCTCACACACACAGACACACACACACACAACTCCTGCTTCCACTCCCCTTCCCGACTACCGTCTCTCTCTCACACAAAAAAAACTCTCACTTTCGCACCCCGACTCGTATTTCTCTCACAAACATTTATCGACGAGCTAGCCTCTAGATAGGTTTATACACCCACACACTCGTGCTTCCACCATCACATACATGTCTCTCTCCCGCTCCTTGTATCTATGTAGATTTTTCTTCTCTTCTTGATACACGCCCTCTCGATCGTGCACACACACACTATCGCCTCATTTTAAGCTGATACCTATTGCACACACACTCCTTGTGTCTTTGTCACACATGCACTCTGTCCTCCTCCACTCTTCCTCTCTCTCACACACACACGTGGGCTTTTTGCAACAACTAGCAAGATGCCCATGCGTTGCACGGACATGAAGATGCATTTGTATGAGTAGTTTATCTTGTGGGGGAAAAGGATGAATGAGGGAAGGCCTTATTTGCAAATGTGGAGAGGGGTGTGGGTATCTTTTTGCAAAATTGCCATAGTTTCCTTCCTATCCATCAGATATAGATCGGACGGCCTATATTGCAGGATGGCAGGCACACGATCATCACCGACAATTCTTTTTATAAGAGTAGGGATAAAAATAGAGTTGGTGATGATGGTGGGCCTGCCATCCTGCAATGTAGGTCGTACGATTTATATCTGATGGATAGGAAGGAAAATATGGCAATTTACCCGCACTCTTCACCACATTTGCAGATAAGGCCTTCCCCCGTTCATCCTTTTCTCCCACGAGATCTTGATGTTCCGTGCAACGCACGGGCATATTTCTAGTAAGAGTAGAAACTAGACATATAGCACTTCTCGAATCTTGAAACCAACAACATTCCTCCCTTATCTCATCAAAACCGCCAAAGGAATATATTTTTAGTGAATCATAACATATTTTTAGTGATATACGTATTTCAAAATTAGACTTTTTTTCTATCAAATTGGTGAATATGTATTAATCTACTTTGATCGTGTGGCAACGCATTGGAACATTGCTAGTAGTTATTATAATTTTTTGGACACCAAACAAACGGTGGAGTACATATACGAAGAGAAGAGGCGCACACACGCAGTCGGCCTCTCGCTGTCTCGCACACATGAGTGTTACATAAAGGCGACATTAACAAATAAAACCTAAAACCCTAGGTGCACGATTGCTGCATTCGCGGCTACCGGGTACGTGGTGGAGCACCTTTGTAGGAATAGTCAGCTCGCGTGATAATTTGATCCGTAGGAGTTGATGGTCGGGACCACAGGTGAACGACTTGGAGCGTGGTGGCTCGCCAGTTGCCATAGATCGAGTAGCCACGCTTAAAATATCGTTTTTTAGCGGGGTTAAGAGTTTCGATTTTCAATGGCGCGTTATAAGTAGTAAGTAGTTTTTAGAACGACTGGTATGGAGCGAAAATGGAATTCATAGTACTACGTACCTCCTTGGCGTATGGTTGTATGGTTTTCTTTTTGCGATGGAGGTTGTAACACCCCGAGACCGATGTGCCAGGTGGCATCCAGTTATTCGTTGTTGTTGTGTTGTCGTTGCTTGCGTGTCATGCATTGCATATCATGTCATCATGTGCATTTCATTTGCATACGTGTTCATCTCATGCATTCGAGCATTTTCTTCGTTGTCCGTTTTGCATTCCGGCGCTCCGTTCTCCTCCGGTGGTCATTTCTACCTTCTTCTCGTGTGTGGGGATTAAACATTTCCGGATTGGACCGAGACTTGCCAAGCGGCCTTGGTTTACTACCGGTAGACCACCTGTCAAGTTTCATACCATTTGGACTTCGTTTGATGCTCCAACGGTTAACCGAGGGACCGAAAAGGCCTCGTGTGTGTTGCAGCCCAACACCCTTCCAATTTGGCCCAAAACCCACCAAAACCCTCTCCATCATCTAGAGTGTTCGATCACGATCGCGTGGTCCAAAACCGCACCTCTTTTGGACTCTCCTAGCTCCCCTACCTATATATATGTGCTCCCCTCCCAAAAATTCGCGGATGAACCCTAACTTCGTCCTCCTCGCGCCACCGGACGCGTCCACCCCGCGTGCCGGACATGTCTGCGCCGGCCTCCCCAGCCAACCACACGCTGCCACCTCACCGCCGCTGCCCTCCCTCTCCTCCCACCGCCGCCGCGGCCCGCGGAGCCCATCCGGGGCCCGCGCGGGCCCAGATCCGCCGCCGCCGCACAGGCGCGCCCGACCGTGCCCGGCTTCCCTCCGCCTCGCGGGATCTGCATGCCGCCGCCGCATCCTTTTTCCGGCCATTGCCGGAGCTTCGCCCCGCCTCCTGATGGCAAGATCCAACGCCACAAACTGCCACCCCACGCGCCGCCCGATGCCTCCGCAGCGCCGCCCGGCCTCGCCGTCGCCGGATCCGGGGGGCCCATGCCTGGATCCACCCGTCCCTGCTCGCGGCCGACCACCTTTCGCCGGAGCGCCGCTCCGTCGCTGGAGAGCCATGGCCTCGTCCTGCTCGGGAACGAGCTCGCCCACTTGCGCTCGGATGGGCCTCTCCGCGGCCCATCTCCTCCTACCACCTGGGTTGTGCAACGCGCCAGAGCCGTGTGGCCCAACGTGAGCACCCATGTTTTTTCCCGAGCTTTGGCTAAGTTCCAGTTATTTTATGCATTTTTCATGTCATCGTAACTTTGCATCCATAGCTCTGATTCATGCATATAGCATATCAAAATGTTCGTCTCAGAGAGTACATCATTTCATCTCATTACATCATTTTCATTTGAGTTCATCTTGATGCCCGAAATGCTGTTAGAAGAGTGCTACTTGAGATAATTGTCAGATCTGCTGCTCCATTTAGATATTTGTCATTTTTGCCATGATTATTGTGTGCATGATATGCCCATGAGCTCTACATATGTTTTGTTAAGGGTTTTGCCATCTCTCCAGAGGTGTGACCCATGTATTTTTGTGATGTGTGTGGTGACTAGCACAAGCTTGCTAAGTGAGGCACTTGGTAATGCTGATTTCAGGGACTTAGCATTTCCACTAAGTCCTTGACCTGTTTATCTCATTATGCCATATGTTCATGTTGTTTCCTAGTGATCCGTGCCTCTTTTGAGGATGATCAGTAAGGATGATTTGTTAATCTTGTAGTGCTATATCCATCTATGTATTTATTTGCAATTATGGAGCACTCTAGCTTGAGTCAATCAAGCTCTACTTTTGCTACTTCGTGAATCTGGGCAGATTGTCTACTTGTTAGCGATTTTGCCGGGGATGTTGTAGTTGATCCGTGCATGCTATGTTATTGTTCTTGCCATGTCTAGCTTGAATTTTGTGTATTCTTAATGGGTGTATGCTTAGATTGTCATGACTTGCTCTGTAGTGAGTGCATCTAGCTCGTAAACATGCCTACTTGATATCTGTTTCAGCATGCTCCAGTTTTCACCGAGTCTGAGAACTGATTATGTTTTTGCCATGTTCACATGCTTGCAATTGTATTTTCTGATCCCTTTTGGCTCAAGGTCACTAAGGGACTTTTGTTAAGCTCTTTGAGGAGCTCCATTCAATGCTTTACTTTGCCATGTTCAGGTCCTGTAGCATGTAGTTTTGTTGCTCCGTAGTGTGCTACCTGATCTGAAATTCCAGACAAGTGTTAATTTCACCAAGTCTGAAATCTATTTGTCATATGCATTTTTGCCATGCTTGTTTGAACCTGTTAATGGATGAATTGGCCATAGCTCAGTGCTAGACTTTTGTTAAGCATCTTGAATGCATCCCTGCCATGTACTTTGTTGCCATGTTTGGGTGTTGTAGCTTGTTCATCTCATTGCATTTAGATGGCTACTTGCTGTAAATCGCAGACCGGTGCCATATTTGAACCTGTTACCAAATGCATTTTTGCCATGCTTGTTTGAACCTGTTAATGGATGAATTGGCCATAGCTCAGTGCTAGACTTTTGTTAAGCTTCATGAATGGATCCCTGCCATGTATTTTGTTGCCATGTTTGGGTGCTGTAGCATGTTTGTCTTGTTGCATTTAGATGGCTACTTGCTATAAATCGCAGAACGTGGTTATATTTGAATCGCTTGCCATTTCCAAACCGTAACTCTGATTTCGGCGTTCTTTATATCGTTTTCAAGCGATTTCATCTCACCTTTCCAGTGGAACACTTGGATTTCCAAGTTGAGGCCAGGTTCATGCATTCCTTGTCAAATCATGCATATGCATCGCATACCGCATCCCGCATATCATACCATGTTCATGTGTTGGTTGTTTACTATGTTGTATGCTTCTTTCTGGTGTTTGCTTCTTCGGGTTGGTTCCGGTTACGTCGCGTTTGTGAGGACCCATTCGACTACGTCTGTTTGTCTTCTTCATGGACTCGTTCTTCTTCCTTGCGGGATCTCAGGCAAGATCATACCCTCGAAATCACTTCTATCTTTGCTTGCTAGATGCTCGCTCTTTTGCTATGCCTATGCTGCGATACCTACCACTTGCTTATCATGCCACCCATATTGATGAACCAAGCCTCTAACCCACCTTGTCCTAGCAAACCGTTGTTTGGCTATGTTACCGCTTTGCTCAGCCCCTCTTATAGCGTTGTTAGTTGCAGGTGAAGATTGAAGTTTGTTCCTTGTTGGAACATGGAGATGTTGTTCCTTGTTGGAACATGTTTACTTGTTGGGATATCACGATATATCTTATTTAATTAATGCATC